>NC_142205.1:58767500-59067500 GCF_049639895.1 Pseudopodoces humilis
TTACTTCAAAATTACTGATAGAAATCTCACCATTTCCCTGCAACTCAAAAAGATGTTTATTTGTTTAAAGTTTGGCAGGAAAGAGAACAAATTACTGAACGGTGGTTCAAGCTTGAATCACATAATACACCAAGAAGAAAGCTAGTAGTGAGAAAGCACTTAACTTTAAAGAATATTCTTCAAATAAACTATAGGTCTGGAACATTCAAAATAAATTCTGTCACACATTTAAACAAAGTTGAAACTCACAAGAGACTCATCCTAGTTTTCACTGCTCTAACAAAACTAGTTCTCTGACATTAACCCATAGTAAACACTGACACATTCATTTTACCCTCTTTTCTATTACTTTGTTTAAAAAAACCATGCTTACCTCTGACCATAACTCAAATCACCAGAGCATCGCTGCACAAAAATATTTTACAACACCCTAAAAATGCCTTACCTTGGTGCAGAGCTTCCCCAGGCTCCATGCTTGTCTGTCAGGATGTTGATAATTTTCTGTATTAGTTGTGTTGCAGTCACCTGGTCCCGGTACTTGGCTGCCATGATCAAATGATGACACATTTTTTCTTCTTCCCGTTTGTCTGCAGAGTACTGGGCACACAGTGACTGGCAAGAAAATAAATACTTTATTACTCTGCATTTTATTTACACCATCCAAAGGAACTTTGAAGCACTTCATAATTACTTATACAAAATGAGAGAGAGAAGTATTAACCCCATTTTCCAGGTTTGAGAACAGAGGCCCTGTGCAGCTGCCCACAGGAAATCCATCCAGAGAACCAAGCAGAGGATCTTGGTTTGCCATGAATTCTTTAACCACACCACACACACTCAAAATTTAGCAAAAGCCAACGTCTTAGTGGCCAGACTGCATAATAAAACATATAAAATAGAAGTGGTTATGCCTATAACAAAGCAAATAGCTTTATAAAAACAAAGGCAAATTTCAGAATAATGAATGCCAGGTAGCTGACCACTCCACTCCCATGACCCTTGATTAGATCTGGGGAGCCGTTTGTCGTTTTTGCTTGTCGTTGTTCATATAAATATATATCCATGGAAATTAAGGAGAAAAATCCACATTTTTTTAGACAGACAGAAAATAAAATGCATCTGAGGACTAAATCAACCTCTACCAGGTAGCTCCTCAAAGTTGAGCACATTTGCAGCATGGGGAAGTCAGTAACTCTCCCAGTAGTATGTTGTATAAATATCTCCTGCTTGCCAACCTACTCAAAAGAAAATTCTAGCAAAGAAGAACTGTAAGTCACGCCTACAACCTGAACTCCAAACTACAAGAGATTCTTTCTTACAACGTTGTCTTGTAGTTTAGGGTTTAGTCGACCTTCTGAAAATTTGCCTGTTAATAAAGAACTAAAAAATGGGCATCAAATTTTTTATCACCCCCACCACCAAAACCCCATTTTGCTGTACATGAAAACCCACAAGAAATTCAAATACTGGTAGAAACAACAAAGGCTTTTCCCCACTTCAGCACTCTCTGTTTGTAATTTCAGTTTTCATCTGGTAATTCCACAGATCACATAAGCAAGACAAAGCATTTTGGCCTTTGTCAATGATTGGATTATTCTTTGATCTAGTTAGTGGAATGGACACAAATGTCTGCCTAACAACAACCAAAAAAAATTGCTTTTTCTTTGTGAAGCACAGCTGATGCAGACATTAGTATAATTATTTCTTAGATATCAGCACAATATCATATGCTTTATGTTTAAAATAGTAGCAATGCTTTCTCTCTACATATGTACAAGCCCTAAAAACTTGCTGCAAATAAAAAAATTAGCAGGTTATGAGTGCTATTTATATATGTGCATATATAAATATCTATGTCACATAAAGTGACAGAAAGATAGAAAGAATGTGAAAAAAAACACAAAATAAAATTTGGCCTTGCCTTGTGTAGATTTTCACAGATGCTAGACAACAAAAAGGTATCAACAGATGAATAAATTTTAAAGAACCATTCTAAAAAATTTAATATATTTAGATATTTCCTCAGAATTTCCCCACACTTTGCAGCAATACATATTCCCCACACTTTACAGCAATGCTCACCTGATGAGCAGATATCCAGGAGGACTGAAGAATAAGCAGCTGACTTTCCAATTCAATGAGATATCAAAAATTCTCTTTTCTATTCCTACATGAAGCACTCTTCCCCCCTCTTCACAAAAATGTAAGATGACTAAATCATACCCAACACTAAACAGGATTTTTCCAGCTCCTTCTGAACACAGCTGTCTTTTCCAATACATTGAATTATTTTGCACCCATGATGATTCTGCTTTCTCTTCAGCACTTTGTAAATGTTTAACAAGCTGTTATTTTTAAGTCATCTGAAATGGAAGAATTCTAAAAACATGTGAATAAGGTAAGCTAAGTAGTAAAATGTTTTGAAGTGCTCTTTAATGGATCCTCCTTTACAATTTTAACAGCAACTTTTCATATCTGACATAAAATCCATAGATATAAATCACATTAGAGGGTTATTCTTTCCCCATTATCAATCTCTGTCTCTTTATGGAACATTAAAGTCACATTTGACCTTAAAACATGATAAAATGGAAATAAAACTAGAATGTTTTGTAAAAGATACAATGAACTTGTACCTCTTTAAAAAAAGTCTCTTTATGATGTGATTTTGAACACATTCTTCATTAAATACCAACAAGGATTTTCAAAATGTAGCTGTGACAAACGAAGAAAAAAAATGCTATTTTATTGTCCTGACAACTTCCATAAAAACATAACCAGCCTGTTATAAACTGGAAATAGAACTCAAATTTTCAGGAAATCCACCACTTAATATGAACAGAAATTAGCAATTATACACAAAAACTGAGAGGCTCTCCCAGGCAGCAATCCCACAAAATTGTAACATCACTCTAGGAAGAACTCTTGACCATTCCACGCTCTTTACAATATATATTTTACAAACAAAAACTGAAAGAAGCCAGCCACAATTCTGCTAGATACCTTTCACATGCACAGATACTTACTATCCCTAAGAAAGTTCTGCAAGAATAACCTTCTCTTTGATCATACATGTCTCACCAGTTGTTCAGTTTCTACCCTCAGTATATGCCAAATATAGCAAAATGGAAGTTATTTCTCCACCTCCCTCTCTCAAATACTTTGAATACAAGTGAAAGAAGACTAGTTCCACAAAAAAAATCAGAAGAAGAAGACCCATCCTAAAGTAGCCAATCACCACTAGACTATTCTGAAAGCACTAAAAAGTCCCTATTTCCCTAAATTTTCTGGTTTCCAGATGCCAGGTTCACCTGATGCACCACTTCCAAAGATGCAACACCAGGATACAGAGTGGTACACAGTCAATACTTCAAACTAAATCCGTCATTCCATCTACGTAAAATAGAAATTCCAGCTTGATTTCTGTTTGTGCGCAATCTCAAACATGTATTTTGTTTCTTTTTCAGTGTTTGATCTCTTGCACCTACAATGTGCACCCTGTCATGCCAGATTATGGTTCTACAATAAGATACTCAGTTAAACAGAGATGTCAACCCTTCCTTCCACTGCTGCCTTTACCCACCTAATTTTTGTTATCTGTTTGGGCAAGTGCGCAATGGAACTGTAATCACAAAAGCAGCGCAGTCACACTTAGGATGGAAATAATTGTTGAAAGGAGGAAAAAATGCATTTTCATATACACACCACACAGGTTATCTCCAAAAAGTCTTAAATTCAGTGATTGTTTAAAGTTTTACAAAGGGGAAGTGTATTATGGAATAGAGGCAAGACCCTTGTTTTCCAGTCTTTCACCCAGGATAAAACAAAATCCTTCGCTTTGCCATTATCGCAGTACAGAGTATTTTCCTTTCTCCTGTTCTCTGCCTGGACAAGACTTCAGGCAATTTGAACACCTAGGTTATCTGAATATTCATTTTCAAGGAACTGGAATTCTGAAAGGCCACAAGGTCATTCAAAAGGCAAGTTATAGATACATTCTGTATGCAGGAAATATTCCAGAAATACTGACAGGGTGAGTTAGTCTATTCTGCCTGTCTATATTTCAGTGAAGAGCAGGATTAACCTAGTTTTCAGAACTATTTTATCTTTGATCTTTACAAAAATGTCAAGTAAAATATTTTCTCTGCACAGTACTATCTGCATCATGCACCTCCGCAGCCCCAAAATTACAATGTAATGCTTTCTACAAGTGATTCAGAAGTTTAACGGTGTAGGGTTTTTAAAAGAAATGTTGCAGCTTTTTACTTTTACTTTTCAACTCTGAAATCACTGAACACTTTTACATATGCCAGTTCCTTTGTCTAATTTAGCTAAAAGCTACTGGCTTTGTGAACAGCCTGTCTCAGAGGGTGTCACTTAGGAGGAAAAGTCATCCATAAGATAACGCACAGTCTTGCTACTAATGCAAATTCCCTGTAAATAAGGATATTTTAGTAAATGAAGGAGCTCCTCAGTCCTCTGCTTTCACAGATCTTTGCACTTGACCTCTGACCTGAGGTTTAAAGTCTGGACTAAAAATGCTACCCAGGGAAATCTTACAAAGACTCCTGAATAAGACTTAGAAAAATGAAAGCTTAAAACCTCAACAGCGAACAAAAGTCAACCAATGACAATGTCTGACAGCCACCGTCAATTCTGAAGTGATGCCTCTGTCATCCAACAACTCCAAGTATTGATTTCTCTCAGCATGAAAAAAGCTTAAGCCAATGAAATAGATATAGCATCATCTCCCCCGATAATAGCCATCAAGGTTAACACCAGCAGAACACTTATCAAAGTATCTCTTCTATTTCTTCTTGTTTTAATGGACTGAACACAATGCAATGGCTCCTCATCTCTTCAACCCGTGATTTTCCAAACCTCATTTATCCACTTTTCCAGCCTTTTATCTGATTTCAACATTAAAAAGAATCTGCATCTAAATCAACTGTTTGTAATACAAATGGGGCATTGGGGGCTGGGGGGAAGAATGAAAAAGAGTAGGTTTATAGCCAGACATTCCAAAGGGGAAAAAATAAACTGCCTTTAAAATAACAAGAGGAAGCAGAAAAACATGCAGTTGACTTAGATCACTCCAAACACAGATTGGTAAAACTATGGTCATGACCAGAGGAAAAAAAATCTACCACAATCAATTTGGGTTTGTGATTAGAGAGAAATGCTGTGATCTCAAGAGACATCTGGTTAATCTGTGCTGAGTCAACAATTTTATTTTTACCTTCAAGTCTCACAGAATTCAGTATTAGTAAACCCAAATAAACACTAGGCACCATTTTTATACAGACTGCATCTTTCAAATTAACCCAATTTAGTACAGTGAGATAAATGAGACAAACTAATGTGAATTCAACTGGAAAAAAAACAGCTGAAATAGTGAAGAAAAGAGACAAATAAAATCAGATTTTTCCTGCAGTCCACTAGCATCACAGGCCTTTTTTTAGCCTTTTTCTTTGATGCTTATCTAATTGATATTATTTGTGTGACAGTAGCACCCTTGGATCAGAATCAAAGGCAAAGCTTTACACAAACAAGAGCTCTTCTTTTTGCTAGAAACTAGGATTTGCTACACTATTCCAATAGTCTAACTCTCTAAGCATCACTGCTAACCACTGGCATAAACAACATTCAGGATGAAATGTTTTTTTCAAACCCAAGGACCTGTTTCTACTGTACTTATGTCCAAACACTTTGCATTCAAATCGTGCACCAAGATAGGAACTTTCCGCCCTTCCTCTTTTGCAAATCCAGTTTGTCAGCAGCCCCTTGATACTGCTCTAGTTTAAAACAATCTAAGAGCCTAAAAGCAACACACTTTGGCAATAAATTTAACATTTTTTGGGTTCATGTCTTCCAAGTACAAGGCATTTTTCAAGCTCAAAAGAATCCAAGTTACCATTCCCTATGCTCTAGAAAAAGTAAAGGTCAGCACTCCTGCACAGGTTGCTCTGTGCTCTCAGATTTGTTAATAAGCAAAGGATCCAGGGATGATTTCTTCAGCCATTCCTCAAACACACTCTATCACCTTTGTGACATCCAGTGGCTTCAACACCACCACAGAGATTAGTGCTATATTCACTGAAGAACTTGACAATAGTCCAGTGCAACAAGCAAATCAAATCCATGAACAACTTCTGGAACTGACACACTCTCTTATTTTATAAGGAACATCCACTCTGTCCAAAAAATTAAATATACTTACATAATCTAAGGATTCATTGCACATTCTTAGTGAGGGCCAAATTAAGGTCACACTGATTTCACTGCTGTAGGATACTTGGTTTTGCTATCTTTTCATATCGTCCTTTCTATGCAACTTAAGTTTTAAAAAGGGAGTAAAATACCTTTTAATCAGCTGAAAACATGTAAGTATTGAAGCGGGCCAAATACAAAGCTCTGGAATGCCTTCATTCATTCCCTTACCGAGAGGTGGCCACCACCTCTCCAACTGCCTGAGGCACAGTAAGGAATTCCATTGCCTTGAAGGTGGGAACAAAGCAGTTCAGCAGTTTGGCCCCAGCAGCCAAATGACTGCTTCCCCAGGATTCAGATTTCCAGACACCCCACTGCCAGCACAGTTCTTTTACAACTCACAGCGCCAAGACTTGGCACAGGAGTGACAGCTGAACAGATTGAAAGTCATATGCAGTTCAGACGGCACAGCTAAACCTGAAATGAAGTCTCTAAGAGCAGGTAAAACACACCAGTGAGGATTTTTGAACATGACTTACTAGTTAAGAAGCCCTTAAAGGTACCATATAAAAAGCAATTTTCACAAGTTTTGTATCTGATTAATTCTGAATAACTTTTTCATATTAATGGCAAAAGGTGCATTTCTACAAGTGGAGACACAATAGTACCTTAAAACATAGAAAAAATAGACATTCTCAATGAGTGGGAAAATGTAGACTGAATGAATCAGAGAAGCAGATAAACCAAAGGATAATTTGGAACTTTTTTATAAAATACCTTGTACCACTAATTCCCCTCATAAGTGGTACAGAACATTTTTTTAAAAAGTTCCAAATAAAGTCAACTATAAATGTGGCTTCAGTCTCTAGCTATAAAAAAAAGAAAAATACTTTTGCAAGACCTAAAATTCTTTATAGCTATCAAAGAGACAACTATAAATGCTGAGATATATCAGTATTTAACACCTGACTTATGCTAATGGTCTCAACACTTACCTTGGAGGAATGTGTATTTCTATATAGGATTTGTTATGATGTAAGAAGTCACATTCATATTGTACGTAGATTCCTAAGCAAAAATAATCAATGCGCCTCTGTTGATTTTGTTATTTATTGCTTGATATTCCTTCTACATAACACTTACTAAATTTCCTTATAAATTAGCAAAACACAAGCAAAGAAAATTCATTTCCAGCCAAAAACCTCTTCATACACAGTTTCCAATCTTATGTAAAGTTCCAGCTTTGCAAAAGGCAGAAAGATTAGCCCCTTGAGACATCCCGACAGTCTGGGGTCTGTGTTTTTGGTTCTATTTTCTACATTTCCCCTCAAGCACTTTTCAGCTTTCCCTGTTTAGTGTCTTGGATTCAGAAGACAACTCTGATTTTAATCCAGGAGTTCAAGAATGTATCAAAATCTATCAATTCATGAACGAAGAACAGAGGGATCACATTCATTTGTGATAATAAGCATCGAGGCATCCTACATTGCCATGACAGGTTGCACGCCAGGGACAAGCACTTCTTTAATAAATGTCAGTACTTTGGATCCATATTGTTTTCAGACCTGACTGGGTTCCCAAAGATGAGACTTAGAGGGAAAATGTTAAAAAAAAAAAAAAAATTAAAAATTAAAAAAATTAAAACCATGTCATTGTCCCTACAAACACAAATTCATTACCCAAAAGGTAACTCATCTGTCCTTCACCATCTTCTACCATGGTTGCTCCAAGAGCTCATTTAGTGGTCCTGATGTCTGATAGTTCAGGACCCTTGCAGCCTCTGACAGTGGAGAATGATCACCCTGCCTGGTCAGTGATCACCTTGTCTATCCTTGAGCAACACTGCTAAACAGGACAAACACAGATTTGTTGGCAAAGTGTTTCCTTCCCACATATGGAAAAAAGCCCTTCAGCTACTGCCATTAAGTCATCTTCACCAGATGAAGACATTTTAATGTCTTTAATGCAGAAACATTTTAATTAACTACTAAGGAAAAGTATTAAGGGTGGGGTTTTGGTTTGTTGGGGATTTTTTGGTCAGAAAAAATTCAAATTACAAGAGAGAATCTGTGGAAAAAGTATTAAATGGATTTTTATTCTAAAATCTATTCAAGAATAGTATGTTCAGTGCTGCCAATTTACAGGTTTCTAACTTGCATTCCAAAGTTGTTCTTTATCTCTTGGTAAACTACAATTCTTGAGAGGCTTATTTTTTCCAGGACTCAGTATTTTAACAGCAAAATATTTTGATTAAGATGATGATGAAATGGCAACGACAAAAAAAAAAAAGAAAAAAAGCAGCAAAGAGGATTTTTGAAATATTGTCTATATAGTCTTTTATAGCAGTTATTCTTTAAAATCATTCTAAGTGATTAGTGACTTACTTTGGAAACATGTTAAGAGTCACAATCCCAGCTTTGGCTTAACCTCTGCCTTATCTTAAAGCCTCCTGTCAGAGTTCCTATAGCATCAAACTATGAAAAGCACATTGTTTTAACTTTATTTTTCCCCTCTCCTTTTTTCTAGTATTCAATGTTTTGTGTCTCATTCCACCTAGAGCATGAGACTTTTTCCTTTATGATTGGTTCTCATGCATTAAGGTAACATGACTTTTAATTTTAGAACAGCATGAGATGTTTATGAAGTTTATTTTCGCTAGCTGTTTTTATTCAGAAAAAGTTCTACCACCCTTGAAAGGTTGACATTTGGATCTAAAAATTGTTGCAGGGGGGAAGATAATTTAATTTCTTTTATAACTGGGTGATTTTACTATCTGCAAACAGACAGCATTTTAAATATTCCCATTATTGAAAGCATGAGAAGACAACACCCCCTGTTTTTTTACAGCAGTCTTAAGTGAAAAACACTCATACAACTCTAGATCCTTATACTGAGCAATATGGAACACAGACTGAGAATATTGCTTTAAAATTTATATTTTTTCTTGCTCTCTTGGTGTACATGAATGACTGCAATGATGCAAGAGACTGTATTGCAACTACCACAGATGTTCCCTTCAGAGAAGTGAAGAACTATGTAGTACCAAGCAGGTTCTAGTAGCATCATCCTTTATGTTGTCAATTTTAATTGAATAAAAAAAGATAATACTCCCTAAACAATTTGTTTACCTTTACATAAGAACATGTAAGAGTCACTTCCTATATTTTCTGTTTATTTCTCATTTCAATGTTACTTTTCAGAACTTGTGAAATATACCAGTTTCAAGATTCTGATGTTCTTGTTGAGTTTTGATTTTAACTCTGTTTCAGTTCAGCATGCAAGGTTTTTCTCTCTGGTTATTTCAGGTTGTTTTTTTTAAATAGTATGAGGATGATTTCATAGTACCCCTCAATACAATTATCAGCATTTTCTACCAACAGCTGAACTCAGGTATGCTGGTGTAAGACCACAAAATAGATTACACATTCCAACAGCACAAATCCTGCTTAACTAGACTTCGTTAATTGACTTTAATTCAGTGTAAAATAATAAACTCAATACTTGGACCTTGTTATGCTTAAAGCACAATAGCCATGCAGGATTAAAAAAGCAACACAAATTGTGTGGATTTTTAAAGCACAAATCTGTGTGGAGGCCGGTGGGCTGATAAACAAAGATTGCACAACTCTCCCTTGGAGGGAAAGCTCCCATACCAGTTCCTTTTGTTGGGACAACAAAAGGAGTTGCTCCCAGCATGTCTTGCAGCCCATGCAAATTCTATGTACCCCACTGGTCCTTCCCCTTTGCTCCTCCCCTGAACCCTCAGGTGACTAGTCCTGATGCTCCTATATAAACCTCTGTTTCCCTCTGACTCTCTGCAGTCTTTGTTCCTGACCCCTTTGCGGTAGCAGTTCTCCTCATCCCTGGACCTAGAATAAAGGCTTCCTATGGAATACCACACGAGGCTCCCATCCCTCCTTCCATGTTGCCCGGACGTCGCCCGAAGAGCTGGAATCACCCAACAGCCCTTTTCAGGGCCCAAAGCTGCAGGGAGTGCCTGTGCGCCCAAGTGTCATTCCAAGGACACGTCTCTGGGAAAGTTGCGGCACCCAGACCACTGCCCAGGCCACGACAAATCTGAGTTTTGGTGTGAATTACAGTTCACTCATTAAAATTACAGGTTTTGAAATAAAGTACAGTGACTAATCAAAAGCAGCATCTTCAACCAAGCATGCACAAAACCGAAAGAAACTACTGAAATTACATAAAACATTATATAAAACACATGTAAGAAACAGTTATTGGACATACCAAAGAGCCATGTAACAACATCTCTCACACACTTTAACAACTTCAGTTACACTCCAGCCAACAATCCACTTCTAATATTCAAAATTTCTGAACAGCTTCAAACAACTGTGATTCAAAAATAACCCAGGACACATTCCTCCCTCCTCTCATGCCAACCATACGAAATTGACTTGCAAAACAGCATTGGGCCAGTGCCAAGCTGAGTGCTGCTGGCTACAGGGCTCTCAACAACTGCTTAGAAATGAGGTGTCTGGGGTTTCTAACAGGCAGCACAGGAAAAAATAATCAACTATATTTTAGATGTCAGAATATCTGATTTTTTCTTTCTCTTTTGTAAATGTTCCTTTCGGACCAAGAGCTAGCATGGAGCCAGCACAGCTGAGGATGACCTAGTCCTGTCAACCCTGGCCTCTAGTTCCAAGTTATGGCAACATTTTTTTCACAAGTTCTACACGTTTTCTGTAATACAGCAACCCATCCAGTAACAGAGAATTTTGCATGCTTTATCTGTCAAGGATTGGCATCAGCCACAAAAGATGGAATCTCAAATTGCTCTAAGGACAACAGACAATTCAGGATAGTTTTGTAAGATTTAAATCTCAAGTTTCTGCAAGGACAGGCAGGGAAAAGGAGCACAAATATCTCAAAATGCGCTAGGCCATAATCTTGGCATTACTGCTTAGACTTTGAATTTGTTCCTGTAAATTTTTGACAAAAAAAAACCCTCAGTACGCTTTGTACTAGGATACAAAAGAAAAAACCATGGAATGATGACCAAGGCATTTGCACTGTTCATCACAGTCACTATCATCACCTTCCAAGCCCTACTTCCACGAGATATCTAAATCTTTTCTTTTAAGATGGCCAGAACTTTGAAGATGCACTTTCTAAATAGAAATGCATTAATAACAGGGACTTAGAAATGTGAGCAGAAAACAGGTGGGAGTGAGAAGTGGTGAGAAAAGTAACAGAAAACAGGAAAAATCTCAGGTGAAGCAGAATAGTGAGGACAGTTCAGTTTTCTGATTGGTAAATCTTCCTAAGGATTGACTCTGCCACTTCCAGTTGGACTCCAGATTAACAGTGAAATCCAGAGGTTTCTAAGTCACTTAGAAGCTTCCCTGACAAAATAATCACCAGAAGATCAACTTAACTGCCTGACACATCTTCCTTTTCATGACCTAAGACCATCTCAAAGGAATTGGCTCAGCTTTCTCCCCTTTAGGTCAAAGAGAAAAATCAGTAGATAGACTCATTCTGTAAACACTTTGATAAAAGAATAACATGAAGCAGGAAGGAAAAGATTTTTTAACTCTGTTATAGAGATTCCTACTTTAAAGTAAATACAGGCAAGTTAAGATAGAAACCTGGACTGCAAGGCAGTGAGGTAGAAGAGGCAATGTGAAAGGACCTTTCAATTCCAGGTAAGAATTCTGATTAGTGCAGTCATGTTCCCTTTCCTGGAAAGCTGCATAGATCTGCTCAGAAATAAAAGGCTACCTTTGTAAAAGATTAGGAATATCACCCTGGATGGATGTGGCTTGGGAGTTTTCCACCATTTCCATCTCCCTGGAGCCCAGACAGCCCCATCTACTACAAACTACAGACAATTTTATCAATTTAGTTGACAATCCTTATTTAAGCAATTATTGTTTCTTTTCAACCATCTCTCATGAAGGTGTTTATTTCTGCACGTCACAATATTTTGCATTCATAATGGAGCATTCTCTGTGAAAGGCTGAAGCTTTCAATGGAACAAGATAGTAAATTACTATACTAAATGCAACATTTTGTACAATTTTCTCCCCAATAATAAACAGATAGATATATAGGTATCTAATAATTATAGACAAAAGAGAAAAATACTCTGTGGAAGAAATATAGGTAATAGTAAAAATCTTGACTGTAAGTGCTTTCAGGCACTATTGATAAAGACCTTCAAACATTTTCTAAGCATCTCAGTATGCTGTCCCAAAGCTGATTTTCATAAGTCACCTTCATGAACATAAAAAAATAAACCTGTAGGTATCAACTTTGTCATGCCTCAATCAGGAGACCACATGAACTACAAAGTAAGACTATTCCTACTACGATTTTAGTCCAAACAAGAGAATGTTGAGGGTAATCACTGCTGACTTAACCAAGAAGCCATAGATCAAGACAAGAAGCTACTCAAAATATGGACCAGAATTTCAATTCATTACTCCATAGGGTCAGGTACGCTATGTCTTTTAGGCACATCCAAACCTGGTTTGGGGTTGCAAAACAATCTAACATGAAGATACTTGTTCTTCCTTTCTTTTATAGAAATCTCAGTGTGCACATGCTTTGGTAAATCATCCAGGTAAAAAGCACACTTTGCAACTCTAGTAAGGTTCAGAGTTTAAAAAATAAACTCTTTTTACATACAGCTCTAGATAGTAGTTTAGTGTGTCAGCAAATGAGTGCATACTGCAGGTACACAAACTTGTACATGGTTTGCTCTTGTACATTCAGCTGCAGAGTGAGCTGACTTCATGAAGTCACTTCTGAATATTCATTTCAACCACCAGACACTGCAAAAAATATTCTATCATTAACACAAATAACAACATCCTAATACCTGTATGCACCAGTCTACTCCAGTAACTTCAGAACTGAAGAGCTTTTACATGAAATCCAGCTATAGTCAAGTGGATGGACTTTAACCCAACAGCCTGAACTCAGGTCAGTCATAAATAATATTTGTAACTTGGGTGCTTTTGCCAGGAAAAGTCAAATGAGAGAAAAACCATGCAGAGAGAGCACTAGAGTATAGGGAATTATTTTACAATTTTGTGACCTCTTTCTTAAATTGCTACTATAAACAACATTTATACATAAAAACAATACTTTTGAAAATGTAATTGTGTTTAGAATATACAAAAACTACCTCCAAAAGACTGTCAAATACATCTGGACTACAAATGATAATATGTTAAATCAAAAGCTAACACCCATTTAGCAATCAGATGCATAGTTCATCTTTAATGAAGGCCTGAAAAGAAGAGTTCACTTTATTCTGGAAGCAGGTATCAAAGCAGATCTCACAAAGCAACACAGGCACATCATCTAAGGATCTTTTTCACATTAAGAATCCTATTAGAAGGAAAACACTAAAAGGTAATTGAATTTCCCTCAGTTATCTTCATCTCTGTCAGCTCCTGCTACAATAACTTACTCTCCAGAGCAGAGATAACTCAATTCTGTCCAGCAAGCATATGTTATGAATCTCCAAAGCAAACTTGTCTAAATCATTCTGGTCTTCTATCAAGGTTGGCTGTAGATATGAACTCTGACAGAAAGCAAACAAATTTATTTTTATCTTTTCAATAATTTGGTTCCCTGTGCCTTGATGGAAGAATATTAAAGATATAAATGTTTCCACTAATTCTGGAATTATAAAGACTGGTTCAAAACATTTCATCTGAGTTAATGCTATTAAAAACACTTTGGTTCCCTATTCTATTTTAACAGAAACAAAAAACAGTTTAGGGCTTCTGTAGGTAAACAAACTAAATTATCATTCTGTAATTAACACTTTTTTCAGAACAGTTCTGATATTTATATTTTCACCTTCAGTGGAAATGTTAAATCTACAAATAACAACAGAAGAATACTCTAACCTTCTAACCCTTTTTTTTTCCATCAAAGCTCTTAGAACATCAGTAAGCACAAATCCCCCACTCATATAAACAAACAACTTTGATTTAAAAAGTCACGTTTTGGGATGGTATCATGATTTATCTAGACCAACATCACAAAAGCAAAATAAAAGAAAAATCAGACATAGAAAGGGTATATGACAAGAATCAGTAAATTCCAGAAGGAGAGGAGACAAAATATGAGATAAGAGCCTGGTTAAACTAATATTAACTGTACAACTCCTGTCATTTTGTTTCAGGCTTTCCAACATATATGTAAAAAACAGTCTGCAGAATGAGTGAATAATGAATTGACAGAGTTCCTTGCTGACACCCAGCTACTCAGAATTTAGTCACAAAGGAGATCTGAGGAACTGGAGGAGAAGCTTGGAAAACCAAGTCATCATCATAATGAAATAGCACAGGAGTGTCACCTTAGATAATAAAACATATAAAATAATCTAATTTTAGATATAAAATTATGGCCAGTGTGTTCCCCTTTATCTTTGCTCTTTCTTGCCATAATTTGGCAGCTATTGGAATTAATCCTTCACTACACTTGGAGCAGCCTCCCAGCTGTAAGCATTGAGTGCAGTCATCAGCCATTATTAGCAACAGCTTTATTCTATTAATTACACAAGTGTAATGAACAGAAGCTGCTCTAGGAAATACTGGTCGTGCTCCATGTCTCCTCATCCAACCTCACTCATTACCAGGGAAAAGATATTTTTCAACCCAAGCATAACTTCAAATTGCAGAGGAATGGGAGCATATTCTGGAAGAGTGTTACTGCATTTTCCCTTTCAATAATCTTCCTTAAGAATGCACATTTTGACATAGGGTAAATAGGCCTGACAGTGAAGCCTAAAAATAGTAAACACATAACAGGAAAGAAATAACGCTAAATGAAAATAAAAATAAGTTCAAGTTTACAACTGAGCAGAGTATTTACGTCCAACCTACCATTTGAAATACTGAGAAAAAACACCTTCAGGTATATAGACCCTGAAGATCTCCTGTGACCTTGTCAGCTCCAATATCAGAATTATTTTAATGTAACGTCTTTCTCATTTAGATCAAACCAAGTTACAATAAAACACATAGAAGAGATGTGTAATGTCACCAGTGCTTTTTCTTCAAAGCTGAACAATCCCTGACACTGTTCTTAAAAAGGTACATAAGCAATATAAGTTATCTCTGGACAGAAATTTTGGAGTAAAATATCCAGTCAAGCACAAAGAGGATATTTGCTTTGCTAGAAAATTACATTCTATTTACACTGTATTACCTGAGTCCAGATTATTTAAGAATTGTTATCTGGCATGAGCTACCATAAAAGTCTATGAATAATAAATAAGGTAAACAATACTGATTTATTTTTCATGAACAGGTGAGATCAACAACATTTCTGATGGGAACACTGCATTTGAAGCATGAAACCTCTTACCTGACTAGCTTAATTTTCATATTATAAATATAAAAAGATGCAGAAAAACATGGAAAATGTTTTAATAGACAACACAAAATCTGTATAAAAAGATACAATATTAGGGGTTCAAAGGAAACATATGCCATCCAAAACAAGGCTTTTTTAAAAACAAACAAACAAAAATAGCTGGAATGGAATTGAAAGAAAATGGCACTCTTCAGTAAGTGCTTTCTTCCCCAAAGAAGGGAAACAGAAAAATATGTCACCTATGGCACAATAGTTTTAAAAACAGAATGAAGCAGGTCAAAAGAGATGGACGAACAATTGCATAAAGCCATAAAAGTCAGCATTTAATTATTTTTCAAACAAATCATGAGGAGGAAGCCCATTAAGGTGTCTCTACAGAGCTAATAGAAGATCAAAGGGTAAAAAGCACTCCTGGAACACATGGCCACCACAGAACAGAGATGTTATAAAAGAAAACTGGGAAGAGAACAACTGCTGAGATCAGGCAGTGTCCACTCAGGTGATCCAGAATAACTCAGGGATGAGCACAGCCATGAGCTGCATTGTTCTTGTTCAAACTGCCTCAGCGCCAGAGGAAAGACATACACCAAATGGACTCTGGAAGACTGCAGGGAGCAACTCAGCAACAAGTCTGAAATTTCTAAAAGGCAAACTTGGAGATGTGTTTAAAGCAAAAAGGAGACAAAGGAATAAGCTGGTAAGAGCCACCATTGCCTTTGTAAAGAAAGTCAGGCTTCATGAGATTTCTTTCAATAAGCCACTCAAGACACAGACAAGAAAGATCCAGGTAATCAAATCTGAATGCCAAAAAGATATTTAAAGAAACACAGGATGAGGTAGGGCAGATAGGAAGATCTTATGACGGTGTTTAGAAGTATTCCCACAGCAAAAGATAAGTTCAAAGACCTACAGAGAGTAGATTATTTAAGCTTATTGATAATTTCTAGTGAATATAATAATCTGTAACAGTAGCTACAAGTGGGGATAAACCCTCCTTTTAAAAGGAAATTTATCATTCACAGGAAGAGAAAAATAAGTAGAAATGTTAAATATGTAAAAGAAGTGAGAAAGCACACAAAAAGTTGAAATCTCAAACATTCTAAAATACTGTTCATTACCTCCCTGCATATTTTTTTTTCAAATTACACTTAATTAGTCTCCATTATTTCACATGAGACAATCCCAAAAATTGCAAGGAATAAAAGAAATTTCATCTCCTAGTGTGGAACTTGACAACATATTGCAGTAGAACGAAATTGGTTAATCCTCCTATGGACAAAAAAAAAACCAATTCTGCTCAGCACTCTGTGGAGTGTTTATAATACCTCAAAAATATGTTTAGAAATCAAAGCAATTTTTTTTTCTTCCTTCTACCGACAGACAGATGGTGCTGTAACACCTAAACGTGCCAAATCAAAGGGCAGCATTTATTTAAAAATGTAAATTTGAGAGAGTCAAGCCCATTCATAACAATATCTGTAAAGCGTTATTTTATCATGAGGGAACATCTAACTTCCTTCATGTTGCCCATTACATTTTTGCAGTCTTAATGACAACTTTTGGATGTGTTCCTGCAGCTTGCTTTATCTCCATGTGTTGTGGAGAACCATCACTGCTGACCCACTCTACAGAGAGAATTCCCACTGAAATCACTAGAGAGTATTTTTTTTTAATAAATAAGGACATTACTATTAAGGGTGCTGAAAAGCACTTAAATATAAAAGGATGTTTCAAGAGCCACAGAAGGATTTTTTGATGTACAGGTTCTATAACAAAGCAGATTTTGTTAAAAACACTGGTAAACTATGGAGAATATAGACCTAGTCAAGGATTAAAAACTCTTTCCCACAGTAACTTCTTATCTTATTACATATAGAAGCAACAATCTTCTACAGAAACTATAAGATCACCAAATACCTTTCAAGGGCTCTCAAACATTCCCTTTGACTAACGGGTACGCTGCCAGAATTGACTTGCAGTAATTTTTAGTCACTTCCTCTGATACAAATAACGTATTCCAACATTTAATGCTTAGTGCATCAAAGGGGAAAAGATATGGAATACAGATTATCCATCAAGGGAAGCACTGGATTTTACCTTCTGCCAAGGAAACAAAAAACAAACACCTCCACTCCATCCAAGTCACTATTGGAACGCTTGCCTAGCCTTGCATCCCACCTCTGTCAAGGCAATACCAGTTTTAAGATTCATTTCTCAGCATGAGCTATGAAGTAAAGCATTCTGTTTATCACCACAGCCTGTAAATTGACACTGAATAAGAATTAAAACTGTGAGGAAGTTCAAGTCTTCCGCATGAAAAAACATAACTGAACACAAAAAGGTAACAAATTTTACAGCAGCTGGAAATGCTAGATTTAATTATTGAAGAGAAATCATGCAGAGAAGTTAGCTGCCTAGCATGATTTATAACAAATGCAAAGGAGAAGTCATGTGAAATTCTCAGTTAATCAACAGAAACAGACAATAACAAGAATGCCAGCACTTTATATTTTTATGGATGACAAGAATTTGAAAATAATAAGACCAAAAATTCAAGGGGATGACACCACACAATCTTCCAAAAATGACACTGTGAGGAAGCAGGCTATTTTGCCAATTAGAGTAGCAGTAACATTTTACTGAAAAAACTACCAAGAGATTTGTTTTCCTCAGAATGAAGAATCCTTGTCCACCCATTATAGAAAGTTTTTGGAAAATTATTGTGTGGCGCTCTCCGCTGCTCTTCTACACACACCATAATGTATAACACTGTGAATAGTTTTGTATTGCATGTTTTTCCCCGTTTCCTAACTTTACATGTGAATCTTTCATAAAAAAATAAACAAAAAAACCCAGAAAAACAAGACAAAACAAACAATGAAAAAAAGAAACCATGGTCCTGGAACAGTCTTCAAAAAATACTTTATTCAAGTATTGAGACTTGGTATCACAGATTTTTGCTTAAATCCAGTAGTGCCATCCAATAGCAAACTAAAGCTTCACTAGAAAGATGAAACACTGAACAGTCCAGGCCTAAAAACCTTGCAGGTTTACTTATTTAGAATTCTATAAATATGTATATTCATCCAGAAGTACAGCACGAGATTTATATAAGACAGGAGGCATAGCCAAGGCAATGGGCACTCCTGTCATAAATTATAAAATAAAGTCAATTAGAATACAAAATTCCCTCCCCCTCCCCACACCAAATCAAATTATTCCCATAGGCCCAACTCCACAGCAGTCTGCACAGATAATCTAATACACAGTGAGAATCACCACATTTTTCAAGGTCATTTCTAGAAAACAATTTGGGTGGTAGCATGAAACTATGATTAAGGGATTCCTCTTCAGGATTTTCAACTCTGCCAAACACCAAGGGTGAGATTTTGAAAAATACCTAAGAGACATGTACATATAAATTCCAGGGACAATGGAGAAAGTCTAAGGTTATAAGGTACATGTTAGAAATGCTCACATTCCCACATTCACTCAAAGAATGTGTATTTCATTTCTACTTCATTACAAAATTAGTAGAATATTCCTTCATCAAGCTTCCTTAAGGCACAATCACACTGTAAAATGAGCATGTCTCAGGTTTCCTGGAGACCTCCCTATATGTCTACATGCATAGATGGAACTACTCCTTATACAGGTAGCCGTGGAAAGACTTTTTAAGTTTCTGAAAGAGAGAAAATTACCATGAGAAGACAGAAGTAGAATAGAAAGGATTTCTTTTCTATTCCTTTCAAGTTTAAATCTACCTTGCTGGGGCACTGAAGTTTTACTGCATATCCAAAGTTACAGCACAAACTGAAACAAGCCTAAAAAAAGAAAACAAAACCAAAACTGTCCTTGCTTCCGAGATTTTTCCCATGTTTTTGGCCATGCCACTGTATGAAAAAGGTTCCTCTCCATCATTTTACCAATTTAGGGTCCCACCACACAGAGACAGAACAAAGCCCAACCTCAGATTATACAGCAAAGCTCACATGTGCTGCATTTGCTGTTGCTTCTCTGTCTCCTCCTGTATGGGAAAAAAAAATGATAGGTAGACATTTCTCAAACCTCTTCTGGACAGAAAACATCTCTCCTGTACTTGCAATGAATTAAGAACCAAACAGGAGTGGCACCCTGTGCAACTTATAAACTATCACCTGTCAACTACTTTCTTGCATCACATTTCTAAGATGCAGTCTTCAGCACAGCAGTGCTTTTCCTGTATTACCTATTTTCCTAGGCTTTCCCTTCCTCTTACAATGACCATCCTTACCCCATTTATAACTGAATCTATACTATTATACATAACTAGAGAGCTTCACTATGAAGCTTGACTATATTTCCCCTTTTCCTGCCTCTATGTGCTCCAAATACCAGACTTCAGTTTTAAAAAGTAAAATCCAATTTGCCTTCTACTTCTAAACTGTCCTTGCATGTATAGTGCAAACCTCTTCAAAATCTGACTCAGATATTGCAAGGCTCATCTTCATCATGACTTTTAGAAATGGAGAATTACAATCAAGTAGCAGTAAACATACTAAAGATCTTTAAAAAGAAAATTGGAGGTTGGATTTCTTGCTGACCTAGTGTTAACATGGATTATTTCATATGCAATGTGAAACACCAGATTTGCAAGTCTGAATAAAAACCAGGTAATAATTCTTTCCTTATTTCTCATCTGAGGGCCTTTATCCCTCATCAACCAGTCTCATCTCCTTTCTCCATAGCACTCAGAGGGCAAAACTTTCTTCTAATGTGAACCACACATGCCAATCGCATCCATTTCTTAAAATCACCTGCAACTAGTAATTACCAGAAGCACAAAACATTTTTTAATGTTATCAAACCCACATGTCCATATACATAATTTTCCATAATGATCCTTATAGGATCATTCCTCTACTCACTTTCTTCAGCTATGACATCTTAAGACATGGACAGAAAATGGTGCACCAGAATTTCTGATTGTTAATTGTCTGCAGACACAGACAGACTAATAGTTCCTCTTTCCACAAAGGAACACAACACTGACTGAAGTCTGCCACAGACATCAGATTCTTCATACTTTTGGTAGAACCCAATAGCTGTATATCCTCCGTTTCTACACCTGTAGAAGTCTTGCTGGATCACAGTTTTCCAGCGCAGAAACAAAACTAAACTGGATAAGCAGACTGCTGATATTTGAGTACACCATTTTCCATTTAAGTTCCACCTGATGAGTTAAACCTCTTGAGCCACCACCACTAAGACAGGACAGATTCAAACCAACATTGGCCTAAAATATCAGCCAACTCTCATCCCAGAGACTTGTAACAGCAGAACTCAGAGCTATATTAAAAATGTAAGTTGATGCTCTGTTTAAATTTATTCCAGATACCATAAAAGCTATCTTGAGGCTGAAGTCGGGCTAAGAGTGCAGCTGTCACTGAACAATTGTATTCACAGAAAGCCTGCATTTATATGACAGAACCCTTCATTTCTCTCACATTTCCTACATATACACACCCCTCTTTGCGAATAGTTTGCATCTGAAGGAAAAAAAGTTGGCTGTTCTTCTAATCAATAACACCATGTCATGCATGGAGCTTCTGCATAAATCCAGAGCAGAAGATGTCAAGCATGTCCCAGTCCAGTGATTATCAGGCAACAGAGTAAAAGGATGCACTTTTCATCTCCACAGGACTGTCGCCAAACCCTTGATGTAATAAATGAAACATGCCTGCTATTTCACCACTGCAGAACGGTACTGTAGATACCTTCCAACATCTCTGTTTGCAGGAGGGGGTAACTAGCTCTAGATGAACTGCAGATATGTTATTAGACAACGCACAGCTTGAATCCTGGGGCCAACCCAGATGACCTTTAGAACATAAGCACTGTCTAAGACAAATATGCTTTCATCTTCAGGGAGTATTTTTTCAAGTAAAGATTTAAGAGGAAAACAGTTTAGAAATACGTTAAGCACAAATGTGCCTTCAATCTCTTAATGCCTCATTTTAAAAACAAAACCACAAGTAATATCACATGTCAGAAGAAAGACAAAGTATTCTTTAAGTAGAGTATTAGTGAATTGAGAGAGATTTAGCTTAATTTTCATTTACTCAATAATTAAAGCACAGGGAAAGCTGATATGCAATGTTATCAAGATCCTAAATTGGAGGTATGACCAAAGTGATTCAGAAAACAGGCTTGCATTTTTGTTAGAAGTAATATAAGTTTATTACAAAAACGGAGACCCTCGTTTTGCTTTAGATTCCCTTAAGAGGGGTGAAAATATGAAAACATAACTAAACCACACTGAGGCATGTATAACATAAAGAGAATGGGTTTAAAGAGGGATTAAATAGCATATGATACAAAAAGAAAAAGGAAAGCAATTTCTCATTTTGCACTTCACAGGCTGTTACCACTTATCTTCAGCAAAGTGGGTTTTTTCAGACCTGTATCTTGACTGTGATGCTAAGTAGCTTTAACACATACAGTGAAATTTGCTAAACGGAAAAGAGTAGCACTGGTATGATAAAAGTCTTTCTCCTACAATCTACAGTGTGCACACTTCAACAAGTTCTGAGCTGCTCCGCTCATCTTGTTTTTCCATCAAAGCTGGTGGCAAACTTCTCAAATCACCCTACAACTGCAAAGCATCCTTCAGAGTAGAAAGGCCTGAGGCCTGCTAAGTCCATATCCCAGCCTGAAATCCTTAAACTATAGGACGGTTATGCTTTTGTGTTTTGCTTTTTTGAAACAAGACTTCCTTTCTTACCTCAAATTCAGCATGGCGGTTAATATCCTCTGCCCTCTGTCTGCTCAGGATAAATTCTGCTTCATTAGCCACTCGTACCAGATGCTCCTTCATGGTTTGACTCAGCAGCCTGAGGACAAAGAAGATTTAAGAACTGCCTTAAGAGAATGAATTCCAAAAACAAAGAACTGGAAATACAGTGTATATATATGTATATATATATGTATATATATATATATATATATATATATATGCAAATATTTTGGGCTCTTATGAGTGACTTTATTGTGCTAAGAAAACAGTATAAATAAGGCTGGAGGGTAATTCTGTGCCAATGACTAAAGTTGTATTTCTACAGTAAGCTAAAGTGAATATTAAACAAAATGTAAACACTCCAGACAGTAATTTGTTTTACGTGAAATAGAGATACATAAAAAAAAATCTTTCACACCCACCACAATATAAAGTAAGCAGTTTTTGTAAATAAACATCTACTGTTAAAGCTCTAACACAATTGATGAAAAATCTAAATTAAAGAAATGCAATGCAATATGGTTTTTCCTCCAAATGCAAGATTGAAATTTTACAGTAAGAATACATTTAAGTAATATTTTCAGGATTATAAAACATTCTCAGCCTCACAAATGAAATGCTAAGATATACATTGTTCCAGGTTATGTACAGAATAAAGCAGTAATTCAAACTGAGATTTCTGAGGCCTTAATAAACCCTGAATGGCAGTAGAGCTGACAGATTGAATTACAACCCAATTATTCTCTGAGTTCACATACTGTTACTAAAAACATTTCCTTTTTAATTAGTTACATTGGGATTCATTGTTGGGGGGATTAGGTGTCCGTCCTTTTGTTCTGTCTCACCTATGGAATTTTTACCCATCAGTGGCAGGGAAAACCGGGTTCCTGGTACTTCGTGGGTGCTTGAAAAACACAAAGAGTTCGGCTGGGCCCAGTGGGGAGGGGGCAGCTGGGGGCTGGCTGGTTTCTTCAGCTTCAGAGCAGAACACTCGCGGGGAGCTGTTGCGGCTGGGAGAAGGGAATTCACCATCACCCAGACGGAGCTGCTGCTTCTGCTTCTTCTCCTTCTCCCCTCTTTGTTGGTGGGCCTCGCACCCCCTGTCCTGCCGGGACGTGTGGCAGTGCCAGCCACCGCCGCGGAGCTGCTGATCCACCTCAGCCACCAGCCCAGGATCTCAGCTCATCCCTGCTGTTCCAGCCGACTGTTCCTCGGAGCCCTGCAGGAGCACCGGGACTGACTGCCCGAGGGGTTTGTGAAAACAAAACCTCTCCTCCATCCCTCTCAGCCGAGAAAGCTGTCACGGGGCCCCTGGTTCTGTTTTCTTGCTAATGCTGTAGTTATTGTTGTTTGTTTGCCTTGTTATACACACTATTAAAGAACTGTAATTCCTATCCCCAGATCTCTGCCTGAGAACCCCTTGATTTCAAAATTATAATAATTCAGAGGGAGGAGGTCTACATTTTCATTCCAAGGGAGGCTCCTGCCCTCCCCAGCAGACACCTGTCTTCCAAACCAAGACATTCATGAAGTTGAAACTGGCTATACAGAAGCCACAGTTTTAGAAGGCGCACATTTGCACAGGATCACTCAAAGATACACCAGATAAATCCATGACATGCTTTACTGATTAATTCTTTAAAACATCTGTTATTTAACCTTTTTTTTTTTTTTGGTAAGGCATGCAGTTGTAGAAAAAGGAGTAGCAGAACATAAAATCACTTGCTTTCCTTGCACATATAAACTGAAGTACATTTCAACAAGTTCAGAGTGCACTGAAAGGCTTTCTTTACAACCACAGGATTTATTATGCAGGATGTCTTCTAATGCATCCAATATTAATTTCAACCCTGATAACTTATTTATCTGAAATAAGGCTCCACCTGTCTCTTACTGTATGTTGGAAAGAGTGATGCTCTGCTGTCTCTTTTGCTATGCTTTCAGAATGCCACGTTTGCAGGACAATTTGCAGGTCACATGCCTGCTCCCATGAGAAGAAATCCAGAGGCAGAAGAACACCTGAAGCTCATTGTTCACTGCCCCTCTCATTCCAAGGCTCAGAAAACTGCACCACAGCAGCCACATGAGGCCATCAGCTCAGGAACCAGCCAAGTTGGTGGATTAGTTTCTCCCCATAGATCAAGTCTTGAAATAAGAAATATACACAATTCACTGTTTGAGGCATGACATCGCCTTCTGTTTGCGGAGGCTTGTACAAAAGCTGCTAGTTTAAAGCCACACCACAATTCCTTTTATTTTTTTTTTTATTTTTAGTCACTGCTAGAATAGATGTAGCTGTTGAGCAACAAACATACAATTCTGCCCATTTATCAGCATGCATTAGTGACAAACCAGCAACAAGAAATTGTGTAAGCAATTGCATAGTCTGGGCAGACTCCAAGTGATTCTTTCTCCGTGATCTCCAGTAGCACACTCAAATCTGACATGTAAGCATTTAAATAAACTTTTTTATTGAACTAAGAACTGTTAAAAAAAACTAATGGGATCACAAATGCTCATGTACTCGAATATCATATATTGCAAGTTGCATGCAACAGTCAGACAGTATTCCATTCTATTCCCCGAATTTGTCAATACCAGTATCTTCTGCTAGCTTGATCGGACTTTGAAAAATACCAGCTGACCTCTAAAAGGTCTACTTTTAATCTAACACTAATTATGCACTCTAAGTCCCACTTTTCTTAAATCTGTTTAGGAAATCACCCTATATAATAACTGTTTTAACACTTTACAACATGGTTTTCCTTTTTATCGACCAAACATAACCAGTAAGCAGCCCAGCACCTGCTATACACATCCAGAAAGGATGGATGTGTTCCAAACAAAGCAAAGAACTGCATTCCCTCACACAAGAACAACATTGTTCAAACAGACCAGAAGTGTACTAGTGAAAACAAATACACTTCAAGTTCCAGGAAAAGCTTTGTCTCTCATGCATCAGTTGTCTCTTCTGTCACCCCCAGCTCTCCTTATACTCCACATACTTTCCTCACTTTCTCTACGATACTCCACACAGGGGTAAGGCCAGGTAGATGAAACTGAAACACAATTTTTTTTTTTTTTTTTAGTTTAGTTTATTTAAGAGCTTTTAAAATTTAATCTTTCTTTTCAGTTCAACCTTTTCCAAACATCACATATGCTTGAATTAGCTTTCTTATAACAAACAATTCAAGTTGCATTATCATCTAGGGCAGTCATCTGTAGTTCCTTTATGAAAACAGTATCCACATATATGGCATACCACTCAGATTTCTATTTTGAATTTAGCACTTAAGTATGGAACTTCACAAAAATAAATATATATATATATCTTTACATAAATATAATGATGGCATGATATAATAGAGGAGTCTGTAGCCATCATTGAAAATCAAAGGCAAGCATGAGCTCACAGCACCTGTATAAATGAACACACCTCTGCTTATATGTTTAAAATGAAGTTTTAATCACCTACTAAACACAAGTTTTGGGAACCTTGGCAGCTGCTAGCTTTCCATTTAAGGGAAACAAAATGTTGAACAGAAATTTGTTATGTGTAGCTCACTGCTCTCAATAAAACAACTGTTCCCAGGCAAGCAGACCACTGCTGAGGCAAGGACAGGAATGTGGCTCTTGCTGAAGAATTAGCTCAGCTCCAAACTACACACAACACATTTTGTACATGTGGGAGAGCCTATAAACTGAATTACCTAGAGCAGGTAAATCTGAGGGACAAACACTTCCTTCTAAGGAAAAAAAATGTTTAGAAACATCTAATTCTCTTCACTAAGACACTAAGTGGCACTTCATGGATTTAAAGGATCATAATGGTCTTTGCTAGTTCCTGCTCTGGCCTCCCACACAAATTGATCATGAATGTCTTCCTGAAAACTATTTCATTTCCTCCATCAAGTCTCTACCTTCTGTTTGCACTGTAGGAGAGTTTCCAGAAAGAAGCTTCTTTTTTTTAAGGCTTGAAGCTTATAGAATCATAAGTTGGTTACAGTTGGAAGGGATCTTAAGAATAATCTTCAACCCCCTGCCATGGACAGAGACACCTTCCACTAGACCAGGTTGCTCAGAGCCCCATCCAGCCTGGCCTTGAACACTTCCAGGGATGGGGCATCCACAGCTGCTCTGGGAAACCTGTGCCAGACCATAAAGGTATTTTACACTCCCATAAAATAGTTTATAATAAGGCAATTACTGTCAAGTAAAACAAACACAAAACAAACAAACAAACAAATTTCCAAACTATTTGCATGTTTTAACCCTGATTTTTTTGCCCAGAAACTAAATTACATTAGTTCTTTTTCAGTTAAATACAAATTTCATCTAAAACACATTAAATACTTTTTCTTACAGCAAAAGGACAGCTTTTCTTTCTTTGAGTAAACAGACAGATTGAATTTTTTGTCTTTTTCAAAGTATGCACAGCCAAGCTTAAAGATAATCTCAAGACTAATAATTTCCTTCTTGCTGACACTTCATAATCTCTGTATGAAGATCCTTGGACCATGCTTGCCTTATATAATCTCATATCTGCTAATTTTTTTCAGTACTATTCAACATCAAAATGCTGTTTAATGTTCTGATTTACACTCCACCTTCCTGATAGATTCTCTTCTCATTTGTTTCTATTTATGACGTGCTATTGAATTATTATTTTCCTGATCTTAATACAAGAAGAATGTGGGTTGACACATATTGTAGAAGTTAGACATTATCTATGAATGCAAAGACTTTGGATATTGGGGGCCACTCTACAGCTTGCAGTGCACACACACCAGACTCAAGGTCTCAGACAGACTTTTTTTCCAAAATGTTTTAGAACACATGCTTAACTTCGAAAAGATGAGCAGCCTAGTAAAAACAAGCAAGGGGATAGATTCCATGCTGGAAGTTAAATATATTCTTGCATATTTTGCTGGGTCAGGAATGAAGTGCTAAACCACGGAGAGAAGGAGTTCCAGCCAAATACATGAGATAGACTGATTTTCATTGTTATGTTGGAAAACTTTGACACACAGAATTAAAAGTCTTCCTCTGATTTCTGGCTGCTGAATGCTTAGATGAGAGGTAAAAAAGTCAAGCTTCTCCTTACAACAAGCAAAAATTAAGAGGTACAAGAGGCAAAAAAATAAACAGAAAGCTATGTGCAAAGCAAAAACAAGTGAGATTAACAAATTCTGGGTTTGTATTACTGATGTGTAACAATTATCAGTTTTAGTCAAAATTTAAAAACACTTAGGTAACACTGACAACAGCTGTTTAGGCACAAATACATCACAAAGTACAGGAGGGAGAGACCGTAAGTTCTAATTGCTCCACAACAGAGAATTCTGAGACAGCCAAGCAAGGTAACCTCTCCTACTTGCACTCCTTCCTCATAAACCCAGCATGCAGAAGATGCTCTGACTACATGGACTTTGATGGGATCTGACTGCTAAGTGCTGGAATTACTGTTGCAATGGCACTTTACAATTGCTTTGTGGAACACAGATAATTTACAGATACCCTATTAAATTCTCAAAACATATAGTTGGTTCATAAAGTCTTAAAAACTGAAGTCTGAACAAAATTATTGACTTAAAATAGGAAACAAAAAAACAACCAAACAAAACAAAAAACAAAACCACCAAAAAACCAGAGCCTCAAAGCTGTTCAGACTCACCAAAATGCTGACTTGGACACGTATTAGAATTAAATGAAACACTGTGAAAATTAAATTCATTAAATGAAGAACTTTGAAAACACAGCTGAGGCAGGGATGCACCAGTCCAATATTTTCTATCTAGGATGGCCTCTTAGGACATGTTAGAGTCCATTGAAAACTGTTGTCTTCACATTCCAGAGCCACTGCAAAGTACTGTGAGAAATGATTTCTGAAAATGTCCCATCAGATAACAATAGTACAGTACATGTGTGCACACACAATACAGCACAGAAACCTTCTTGTTACTCTTGCAATTATTTATTTCTTCAAAAACAGATGTTATCAAAAATTTCCTGCATTAAAAAAAATTTCAGAACTCCCAGGAACTAAAAAGTGGTTTATGAATTTCGTTTTGCATTCACCCAGCAAATTGGGTATTCTCACAAGCCAAACCTACCTTTGTCACACACATACCCTTCAAAACTCAATGAAATAAAGAAACTTGTTTAAAAATGGTTGTGTACATCACACCATACCTTAGTGCGTACACATGCACACAAAAAAAATTAGGTGGCATTAAGGACCCCACTCAAGTCAACTTACCCACCTCTGAAACACATCCAGGCTACAATTCCTAATTTTCAGCACATTTATGATGCTGTTTTATGTCTAACCTAATAATCTTATGTATTCTTATTCACATATTAACAAAGCTGCTTTTTTTTGTAAGCAAACCAAAAAAATAACATCAAGACTCAGAAAAGAAACTATCAAAAATCTCTTTTACAAAAAGCACCTTATACAGAAAGGGTTTTTAAAAATCAAAAAGCAAGGGAATGTGGAAAACTTTTTTTTTTACAAAACAAGACTGAGGTGCGGGTATGTCATCAGAACCTCAGGACAAGGAGGCTGCAGCAAAGGGAGCAGACTGGCAATAATCAATTCTACTTTGGACCTGGCTGCATTCTGCATTTATCATTTTTCTCCTGAGCCTTTTTTGGTCAATTATGCACAAAGTCTGTCAGTTATCATCCATTTTTTCATTAATAGCTGTATTTTTCTAAATATTTTTCCATCACAGTAGTTACTCCTATGGCAACACAACCCTCCAACATTCATTCCTTGAGAGCGACCGCAGCACTGCAAGTGAGAGACAATTGAATGGGGCAGCCTACATCTGTCCCCTATTTTCCATTCAGAAAGCATACAAGTAATTGGCCAGCCAGCTTGATTGCCAAGTATTTCAATATTAAAAATATTTGCATCCATGATTAGTCAAAAGCAATACATACAATTTAAGACAAGGAACAGCAGGTGACATATGTTTAAATTTTGTTAGTACAACTCTTAAATTCCTCCCCACCCCCCCTCAGCTACAGAAATATAGATGATTACAGTATTCCAGAGCTTATGCTGTTAGATCTTATGCACTGAGAGAATAATATCAGCTGCATTTGGTAGTTTCTGGAGAGCTTTGGGACTTCTTTTTGGTTCGCTGATGGAGTTCTTAGTTCCTGAGGATGTTAAATTAGCATTATGTTTGCCTTCCTTCTTCTCCCAGTAACTTTTGAATTGATTGTGTAATTCCAACAAATATTTTAAATAGAAGGTTATAGTATCTCAAAAATAATAATTTTTAATCCAAGGGAGCACAAAATCCCTTGCAAGTTTCCTCTGGGAAAAGAAAAATAAACAAAACTGTTTACAGCTACACTGGAAGACACATTAGAAAATGCTCTGATATACAGGGGAGAATTTTGATTAGATTTCATTCCTCATTAGACAACAAAGAATGTGGCAATAAAAAAAAAGCTATAGAAAAACGAACATGGATACACTCATGAATCCTTATGTTTTGGGTTGCCTTGTTTGGATAAGGATTGAAAAAGCAAAGGTAAGGATAGGAAGTATACATATATTCTGCAGGTTTAATGAGATTGTCTTTAAACCAAACATTTTGTCACATTTTTTTAGTGAATATTCATTTACAAGTGTATAAAAATGTAAGCATAGAACATTGTTCTACGATTCTTCAAATGGCCAAGAAAACTGTGCTTGAGAAAATTAAAATTAAGCATCTTCAAGAGTCTCTTCAACTGAAAATTGGAAAGAATAATTGCTGCAGCATGCTTAGGAGACTGATCTCTCAACCCCTGCCATGCCAAACCCATTATCACCCCAAAGGGGATAATAACTGTCATGCCTGGTCTCGAGCTCAAGTACGTTTGTTAGTGCCCTAGCTGATACAGAAAACAAGATCCAGCATAAGAGATGCTTCACACTAAATTGTGCTAATGAATTACAGCGACAGCAGAGAGTTTTAACCTTCAGAGAACACAAGAGCTGCTCGGTAACTAGTCAAGTACAGGAAATCAGGCTCTAGCAAAAGAGGCATTTGTACATGCAAGGAAATAAAACAAAGCTGCGCTTGTTCTAGTTCATAAATAATAGCTCCACCATCTTCTGCATAAGGAGGAAACATAATTAGTTCCAGGGTGCAAAATAAAAACCAGTCTGGGCACCTCAGAAGTCTCTGAAGGAGAGGGCTGGCCATGGCAGTGAACTAGATCCCACCTAAAGGATGGTTCTGGTGAAAAAATTCCCTCACCAGTAGGTTCTCGGGTTCAGGCTCCAAAACAGACTCTGCCTAAAGGAGGACCCAAAGGTGAAAGGCAAGCACAAAGAATGAAATCCAGACTGACAGAAGTTCAGCAGGCTAAGGAAAACATTTCTCAACCTATCCTTCTGCTGCACAGATGGCTCAGTACATGCAGGAGCCATGGGTATAGGCACCTTTTTAACAAGGTTTCAAAAAGCATTAATAGTGTTCCCAGACACTACAATAACAGAGAACAATACTTACTACTTTTTTATTAAAACCAGATTAATGTTAAATGTGGCAATGTATTGAAATTTAAGTGTATTTTACTGCACAGAAAGAGGTTATTCTCCAAATACCTGCTCCTTTACCTTTTCATTTACATTCTGTAACTTCCTGGATTTCTATGCTGGCTTTTTTCTTTTTACTAGGCATATAACCTGGATTTCAAGACTTCAGTTGTGTATTTAGCTTTAGACAGGTTTACAGTTCCATATTCCCACATACCAGCCTCCTGTTTAAAGATCTTTCAGTTCAAGACTCAAAATTTCACTGGGCACCAACTAATTAATACTGTTCTAAACATAAAGAGGGCGTGATCTACCTGGAAAGGCAGGGAGCAACTCTTCTGTGGAATACTTATGAACACGAAGAAATTCAGACCAACACATTCTGAATGTAGCACACACACACTACAGATGTTACGGGTCCCAGAGGCAAACTTTCTGCACATATTTCTGCCCAGGGAATTCTAGCCAAAACATGGCAAGCCTAAACATAAAACTTCCAACTGCTATGAGAGAGAGAGGTACATTCATACCTTTCACATAAAAGCCAAAAATACATTTGAAAGCAAGTAGAAGAAAAGATTAACATCTCCCCTTCTAGACTTCTTCCAGAAAGATTTTACAGTCATCTTATTTGCTCAATAAAAAAAAGCAGCAGAACACACCTCAACCTGGAATATCCTATTGCATCATTAGTAAAAAAAATCTAGTAATAAACACCGGGAATAAAACTCTGGTTTACAAAGATTATAGGGTGACCAAATTCCCCCCACCAAGGCAAGAGCAATTCTGTGATTCCACAAATTCTAGGCACTTCTTCCAGTCCTTGATTTTATTTATTCTAACTCTCATGTCACGGTGCCCTACAGACAATCTTCCCTATGTGCTGAACCAGTTCTGTCCTTTCTACAAGTACCTTAACATATTTTCTAGCACACTTGTAGAGACAACTTAAAATTCAGCTTTTATTATATAATTATGCAGCTAAAGTCTAAATCAGTATCATTCAGATAATTTCTTAAGTATCAATTAAACTTCAGCTTTTGGAGTTTCCAAGACTATAATGCTACGGCAAAAATACACCAAAAAATAGCAAATAGAATAAAATACAAGGTCTGAGATGTTTTAGTTCAAGTGTTAGCATATGTGCAAGAAAAATAATATGCAAACTGCATAAAGAGAAGGAAACAGTAGTTCTGGAATACAGCTCCTATCATTTGAGGGATAATAGTTTAATTTTAGTGAATGCTGAAAAGCCACAAAGCACCACAATTCAGCAGTAACTATAAAGGCTCCTATGAATAGCAATGGAAGAAAATGGAGACAGATAAAAGGAGCCATTTTTAAGAAATTAATCCCCTCTCCTCTTCACCATAATGAATGTTATGTTCCCACTTTAAAAAAAAACCAAAAAACTAAACTATAAGAAAACCCAACTCTGATACACGTCAGAAATGAAATGAAGTAACAATTACACAGACATTTTCTGCTAACCAAAACCACACTTCCCAGTCTTCAAGGGATCATTTGTCCCTGAGACAACCACTCTGGCTCAGGCTAGACTCTAAGTTATTGATGTTGTTTATGGAGGTGGGGGAGTGATTCCATCTGTCTGTGATGGGCACTGCATGTTTTGAAGAGAAAATAGTCAATTCCAAACAGTTTACTGAGAGAAAGCTTGACCTGGACAAGCTGAATAGCTACTGGGTAACTGCCAGGCACAGCTCAGTCTCAGCAACTGATTTGTCCATGATAATCAACTTACACAGATGAACCTTACATTGTGGTTTACATGTGTGTGGGATCTCTATGTTATCTATGCTAATAAAACATTAATCAAGGGCCAAATTTATAGCAGGCATTTTGTAAGTAAGGTCAAGACAGGTCAGCCTCACATAATAGGAAACAACTATAGGCTAGATCTTAACACTGTAACTGAACACCCTTGTTACTTTACCTTGGCCCTTGGGATCAAGACTAGTAGCAAAATGTTTTTGCTGCCTCAGAATGGTGTTTCCCCCACCATAAACTGAAATGCAACCATTAAAACCCATTAAAATGGCCATTATTTTTATGTATCTTGAGAACATCTATATCTTAAGGAAAAAAAATCTCAAATAGCCGTTTTCTCCATTCCTACAAGGATAAACAGATATTTATATAGCATATTAATTTACAAGATAAATTATTCTGGTTTTAGTTCAGTAGCTGTGCTAGTCACGTAAAATTTATTTTCTATTTAGATTCCTACTAGCTGAAGCTACTCACTAACAGAAGTTTCATTTAAATAAACGGTATTTCTTATAATACACCATGGCTCACTTGTTAATTAATCTTTAAAAAAATCCTTCTGATAAAAAGTAAATATTGCACTTAGTCTGCCTCAACAATCAATTTGCAATGAAGAAAATATTGATGGTTCTGAACACTGACTGCAAGTCAAAGAGCATGGCCTCATCACCTGCTCTGTCATTTTCTATAAGTTCCAATAATATACATATAAAGTTATGGATAGAACATTAAACTAATTGATAATAATAAGAGGTTTTTTCCCTTAGAGGGACTCTCCTCCTTTGTAGTTTAAGAGGTAGGTCAGAAAAAAATGAGCAAACTGGAATCTAATTTTTGAGGCAGAGGCTTATCTTACAAATCCTAGCAGTAATGTCTTTCAAATATAAATTCCCTTTCTCAAGAGATTAGCTGAATACAAATTATAGTTTTAACATTAACCAGTACACAAGGACTGGGAGAAAGAAAATCCATGACACACAGATAAGCAAAGTATTTAATGAAACTTAAGAGCATTAAGATTCTGCAAAATCCCATATTCAGAATTAGAACTGAATTGAAGTAATAAAGACCATGAAACCATGCTTGTAAAACTCAAAGAAAATTACACAAAAAGGAAGAAGAAACATTATTTTTAAAAAGTTTCAAGGCACAGAACTCCCTGAAGGCTAAGGCATGATAGCAGAGGTGCTATCAAATGTTGTGACTTACCTTCCTTCATTGACAAGCTCAATAAAGGCCAGGCCAGCATTTTTCTGTATAGAGTTTTGCCACTCCTGGGTAAAGACAAAAAAGAAGAGAAAAATAGTTGTATAAAAACAAAACTTGGAAGAGGCATTTTCAGAGACAAAATTGCACACTTTCTTTTCAGCTTCAGCAACTTACAGCACCATCAGCCAACACACAAAGCACTAATTGTGTGCTGATCAGGAAGCAATGAATGCCAGCATGAAGGAATAGGGCAGCATCATTTACTTAAGGTCATATTAAGGGGAGAAGAAAATCCAAGAACATTCCACAAAGGATTCCATCATTTTCTTTTGTTATGTCATGTAATAACCCTGAATTTGCTCTGGTTCATGGATGGTTTTTGCCTTATTAAACCATGATAGTGCTAGAAACTGTTTCACATTAAGGCAAGGCTTATTCCTTAGACACGAAGCTCTCTTGTAGTTTAAAGCCTAGTAGACACACTTCCTAATAATAATCCTCACTTCAGCATCACATAGTCATGTCTTCTCATTTAAAAAAAAAATCTGTTAACAATCCAAATACTGCACCATTAACACACAGTGTTTTAAAAAAATGTAACATTTTTAACACACTGAAATTATGTTAATGGTAGACAAACATGCACTGCACATTCCTTAAATCCAGCTGAACCTTGAATTAAGCAAAATTCTACACCTCTTAAACATGTAGGTGGGTTTTGCCTGAGCCCCACAAGAGACATGGGGGAAAGCAACCAACTCAGATGACCTATCACTGGGGCTTGCTGACCTCATTTGAAAGATGAGAAGAAAACAAAATTAGTTAAAAAACAAAGTACATTTTTTAATCCTAGACTACATAGAAACAAGTTAACCTTGTTAAAAATTAGAGCAGTAAACGTGTGTACCTCATCTTTTGGGGAAAATGTAGATGCAAATAGATAGAACAAATACAGCTCTTGATTTAAACTCTTCAACTCTTCTAATCTAATACAGAAGACTGATTCTGCAGCAGACAGATAAGTTTAATGTGTTTTTTCCACATCAACTTCCTTGACTTTTTACTCTTTGTTCCATGAAATAATAATCCTACTGATTATCTACACGAGTATTTCTATCACTGTGGTTATTTAAAAAAAAAAAAAAAGATGTCATCAGCTAGAAGTTCAAAACAGGAAATACGTCTTAAATAAATTTCAGATTTCTGAATGTAGGAGGTTAATACACACAGTGTCGAAGTGCATTTTTTGTTGCTCAGTGTCACCAAATTACCTCTCAGTCAGTGAGACAAAGGTTTGATCAGACACACACTGAAACAACATTGTTATTTACAACCTAAATCCTGCCCCTCTTCCCCCCCAACGCACACACACAAAACAAAACAAAGCAAAACAAACAAACAAAAAAGTATTTTTAAATTTCAAAAGCAGGGGAGAAATTATAACTGATTTCTCAATCTGTTTTTCCAGGCCTAACATGCTTATCACATTTATCATGCTCATCATGTTTAAGCTGTAACAATGTTATTAGAATTTTCAAAGAGTCAGAATTAAAAGCAGAATAATTGGAACTTGTGATGTATTATTCATCATATATTATAAATGCATTCTAGTGAAAAACAAAAGCCTTTTAGTTTCTAATATTCTAAACAAAATAGCATATGCAAATAATGCTTCTAAGAAGTTTTAAATGTAGTATCAGGTTCTAAATATTTACCTTATATAATGATAACTGAAACCATTTTTTTAACTAAAGTGTGAGAAAACTCAAATAAAGCAAAATAACTTTTTCCACTTATGACACTGTCCATCTGTTGTTCTGCTCTTTAAAGAGCTCACAACAATACTTGAAAATTTAATTGGTGAAGATGGAAGCTGCCAAAAGTGAAAAGAAAGTGCATTTATCATGATACTTTTCAGCATTTTTCTCTACATCAGACATCATCAAAAGAAGGTGTTAGTCTAAACATTTTCATAAATCACAGCTGAACACACCCTAAAGCTTATTTTAATAGTTGAAAGAAAAGACTAATGGTCTTCATCTTTCATGATCCATTCCATATTTCCCCTCAGTATATGTTCACTCTCAAACAATTACACTCAGTATACATATTGCATTATTATATCAGCATCTTAGTTATCCATCTCCCAGAGGTATTAGGGAAAAAACATGTTAAAAGCTTCAAACTCAACCACTAATGCAACTAAATAACTACAAAACCCATTTCAGCACTTCTCTGAGGAAGGCCTGTAAGGTAAGATCAACTGAGTCAATAATTTCATACCTGTACCAAGTTGTAGGTAATTGACCATCATTTCCCATGGCTGTAAATGTTTAGTGACCAAGAGACATCATCTACTTCTAATGCTTTTGGTCACTGAACATTCAACAGTGAGGCAGGGGGAAAAAGCAAGAAGCACTAGACACGATCACGAATAACTCAAATGCAAAATCACCATGACAAGGAGACAAATAAGAAATCACTTTTTATTCAAATACTGTGTCTGATAAGGAAATTCCCTAACTCGTTACTGTGCCACCTATTTCCTTAATAGAAACTATAAGCAGCCCCATTATACACTAGGCAAGGACTAAAACCTTTCCTGAAATAGTGCTACAAACCTCATCTGAATTTTAATTTTGTATGGAATAACATATTACATTTCCTTTCTATACAGCAGAACTCTGAAGTGAGCAAAACCACATCCCAGTCCTCTATAGCTTTAATTTTATAACATCAACAAGCTTCATTAGCACATTCTTACTGAGTGCACAAGGGTCATTAAAAGAAAACATTAAACAGTAGTGGACTTAAACCCCTCCTTTCAGAAACTAATAACTTCCCTCAAGGTTGATATCATGACCCATTGTCCCATTTGAATAATGCTAGGGTTATTTAATTTATTTTACAGTGGGTTTTTTTAATTAAGTTAACTAATGATCATTTGTATGACAGCACCAAATACACTAATAAAACTCACAAACTACTGCATTTACTTTTTTCTAGGAAATACCAAGACCAACAGCATGCATTAGAGTTTAACCAAAAACCAAAACATAAAATACCAAAAGCTGGATTAGACCATAACCAGCAACAAGATCAGTGTAGCAAACAGTCTTTAGTACTTGTACATCCCATTTAATGTCATTGCACCTACATGTGTTTGTGTAGCTATTTCAGTCTTCAGATGCATTTAGAAGTCTTTCACGCTATTTGATCCTCATATTTCTTGTCGTAAAAACAAGGTACATCTCTAATCACACAACATGATCAGATGAGTGAAGTTCTTAAAAAATTTCTATCTTGAGTTTGATTTTTTTCTATTTGTTACTGGTTCCATATATATACATATATATGTGTGTATATATATATATACATATATATACATACCCACATATATATACATATATATGTGTGTATATATATATATACATACCCATTCTGAGTATCCTCATTCAGACCAAATACTTCAGGAACCTCTTATTTACCCAAAAAAGGCTTTTTCTGCAAGCAGCAGATAGCAGGAGCCAGCTTCAAAACAAAGAATGCAGGTGATTCTTTACGCAACGTGTAAAGAGTCTATCACCAAAAGCATGTCATGGTGATTAAGTGTTCAATAGGATCAAGAGGAGATGGAACCAGTACACATCAAAAAAATAAGCACATTAATATTGGATAAATACACAGAAACTGCATCCAATTCAGAAAATACCCCAAGCAAAAGTTGCTGGAGAGTATCACACTTGTCATGTTTTATTCTTTTTGAAAACCTCTTTGTGTCTATAGCTGGAGATAGGACAAGAAGCAAAGTGAAGCCTTTATCTAGCCAAATACAACCATTCCTAAAATGCAATCACTCAAACAAATGGCAAGAAAAATTTTTTGATACACAGTTTTGTTGGTTTGGAATTTGAAGTGCTTGCCTGTAGGCATCAAAGGGACATATCCCTCCTCAGCTGTATACCATTGGTAAAGTAACATAATAATATTTTAAACAATTATGAAGGGGTGTTGGACCTAGATGCTCTTTAAGGTAATTTTCAACTCAAACCATTCTACAATTCTATGAATACCCCAAAACATACATTCTTCAAGGTATATTACAAACATTTGCAAGACCAACCCATCAACTGGTCTGATGGCTAAGCAATCAACCATGTATCTTGAACAGAATTTTTGTAACATTTCCAATAGATGAAAACTGCTTTATTTCCAACTGTAGGAAACTGTTCTGATGCTCTCATTCACATACATATACACATGCATGCTCCTTAAAAATTCACTTTTCTCAGAAACTTTAAAAAAAATCCTTCTAAACAGTTCAGCACATTCTACAATTAAGGATTATATCTAGCAGTTGGAACATACACTCATCAGCCGGTAAAAAATAGAAAATTCGTCTCTAACCCATCCTTCCTATAAAGCTGGTGGAGTTTTTATAATTCATTTTGGTTATGAAACAGAAGAGAAGGATGGTACTGACAACTATGAATGGGGCACTAAGGAGCAGGGTGGGAAAATGTGTTAACATATGACTAAGAGACATATTATATCCTAGAGTAAAGGTCAAATCTGCATGAAAAACTTGTTCATAGAGAGAGATACACTAATCTTTAAGTGCCTAAAGTAAACTATCAAGAACTTTTCAGCAGTGTTTGCACTTGGTGTCAGCACTCTCTCAGCACCACATCCACTACAGGCTTGAATGAACTCAGCAATAAAGAACATATAGTGAAAAGTAGATTATATCTCAGCTGGGTTCTTCATAATTAAAAAAAGCTAGACTGCATGTTAAGCAGAATCTCTGCAAACATAAATTACTTTTAAAGTCTGAAGCATGCTTCAGTTATTTTAATCTATGAAACTCCATTGAAAAAAAATTAAAAGCAACATGGAGTTATGGGAAATCATATCTATAAACCATGCAGCAATTTAATACTGAAATTAGTATATGACAAGTACTTACAAAAGAGAAACATTATGCAAAGATGTGACACAAATTAATACAGAAATAATATGAGAACACATTTGAGATAGTTATCCAGCATATATACAGATATACCTGTATGCTCAAATACAATTAAAAAAACCATAAATAAATAATGAAAGAACTATCAGAAACTGGCTGAGAAAAAAAAAATTCAACAAATATTTTCATGGCCCTTTCTCTACAAAATATCACCAGTGTTGCTGAATCCTGAAACAAAGTGAGAACTTGGAAAAATATTTATTACTATCCTAAAAATTCAGACCCTCTTGTCACCCAAAAAGCCTTATTGGGAAAGCCTTATATGAGCAAGCTTGGATTTACTGAAATTTAAACAAAGGTTTCTCTATGAAAGATTTAACATGGCATCTATGTAACAAGCCAAGCTACCTCACTAATCAAGAGAGAGGGTTTGATTTCAATAAGGGTGGTAAAAGTTACTCTAACCCTGGCCAGCTACAAGCTCTCAACAGATGATCGTCATTAGGGCTCTATCGGGGTCCCACGTACCCGGGCTGTACAAATGTGTCCTATTAGTACGTGGTCTGTCTGTTTGGCAACTCCAGGCTCAAGACAAATGGCAGCTGCTGCCCTTCAAGGTCTGAAGTCAAGTCCTCTGGGAATCTGAAAGCCCAACTGGAAAAATCAAGGCCTGTTCATTAGAGACTGCTCCAGGGGAAACTTGCAAGACTGCCATTAGAACTATATAAAAGAGCTAATTATTTTTATAAGACTTTTAAAACTATCAAGCACACCCAGTTATAATAAAAAATATTTACTGCTGGCATTCCACTAAAAAAGACATTGCTTTTTGTCAAAAAATCCGCCAGTTGACAGTACACAACTGAAGTCTTTGTATTCAAAATTTTAATGAGTCTTCTAGGAGAAAGTTGTGTAAAAATTAACTAGATGAGGGAGCTTCTCAACTGAAGGCATAACACCACGCCCACTAATGTGAGAAAATATCCCAAACACACTCATGTCAAACTAATGAAGCATACATAAAGGTGAGCTGAAATTGTGCATGTATGATTATCTACCCCTAAAAAATAGAAGGAATTCAAGATACAAACACATTCAGCATTGCAAAGGTGACTGAAAAGAACAAACAAAATCCGTTTCAAATCTGTGCTGCTGAGGAACAACAAAACATGCTATAGTACTTGTGTATTGATAAATCCATCAGAATGGCACAGGACTTACGTGGTATCAAATATTAAATCTAAGCAGAAAAATGAAAATTAACACTGTTTCAGTGTTTTTCTTCTGTTGTATTAAACACTGAAACAAAGATTATAATAATGATAGCTACTTTCATAAAATATACTCTGGGGAAAAGTTGGAACATGACTTTTTTAAAATTCATAGCCACAAAATTCTTTACTATTTTAACTATGAAACCAAATCAAAGTTTCTCATACTGAAATATTTTCCCAGCTGCACAGCATGACAACACAGTATTGAGTTCTAATGTTATAACAGATCACCGCCACAGAGTATTTATTACAAATATTTTAAAAGTGCTATATGAAATTCATTAGTGTTCCTTAATCAATTCTTGGACCAACACACACATTAGTTTCCGACAGCCTAATTCAAAAAAGCAATTACAACCCTAGTCCTCATGTAAAAGGATGACAGAAAGAAGCTATGTTAAACCAGTTTAGAAGAATGAAAACGTAAAGAAAACAGATTAGGAATGATTTATACCAATGCCTAGTGCTGAAGTTAATTACAACTAACCCAATAAAATAGTGCCTTTATTATTGTACAGCAAGTAATAACCTTAGACGCAAAAAACAGAACTCTTTGCAGCCTTTTGCATGCTCAATTCCACAGCACACTACGTTAAGAATTAAAGAAGTAGTAAATAAGCCATACAGAAACAGCGGGTTTTTAACTAAAAGCAGAAGACTCCCCTGCTGTTTAACCATGTGGGTTATTCCATGTAAACAGAGCCTCCTATAAACTAGTATATGTTGTTGGTGGTAAATGCCTAAAACTATAATGAGAGTTTAATTTCAATACTTAAAAGTTAGAGTTCAAGTCACAGTAAGCTTTTATAGATTCTGAAAATAAATTATACACATGTAGAGCTGGAGTTATATACTTAAGTACTAGATTCTTCAGTAAAAATACCACAAAAAAAACCTGTCAGCTTGTCAGACAATGCTTTTTGTGCTATGAGATTACTCTCAAAGTGACAACTGTAGCCTTCTCTACAAAGGACACAAATCTATCCTAATAAAGTACATTGTTATGAAAGATAAACTATGTAAAATGCACAGCATATAGTCTTTAACAATTGCACACAAAAAAATTTTGAGATACGTTGCATTTGCCATAATTTATGGTAACACCAAATATTCTTAAAACAGCAATAGAAGAAAACTTTAATTTAATCCAAAATTCATACAAAATTATAAAAATATCACTGTCTGCATAAATAAAATTACATCAGTAATAATTTTCTCAGCATAAAAGCTGCATATCTCTCTGATCAAAATGCATCAACTTCATCTTTGTATCTAGTTTCAAAGAAGTATGAAAAACTGGGGAAAAAACTGAATGAGTGGATCGCTGCTTTCAGGTCCCCAGTTTCTGATGCAGGAAGCAATTTACCCAGGCAGCTTCTCCCTTTCTCTCTCCCACTAGCAGGCTGTTGCCATGACGCCTCATGAAACAAAATTAGGGGTCAGGTTTGAGTTCATCTAGCAGCAAACCTTCTCCACTGCAGTTTCCTCTCCAGGTTCTTTAACCGTCGGCTATTTTCAATGCCAAGATGAAAGACTAGCTTCAGAAAGAATACGAACAGGAATCTTAAAAATTAATTGAGAAATCAAAGTACCAAGCATTTCTGTAAATAAGCAGCAGTGGGAAGCACAAAACTCTTAAGTCAAAGGAGATGAGTCAGAAAAACAGACATGAGGAAAAGTGACAACATAAGATGAACAAAGGGAAAAGATCCAAATAATTAAGTTGCAGTGCCAGCATCGTTTTCATGAACAAAGGCAAAGTGAGGAAAAGCAGGAGCATAACGCAACTGACCCTTGATTTTAGTGCTTTTTTGTTTAATTGTAATTGTAATTTGAGATTTTGTAAAACCACTGAACAGGAAGGAAAATGCCTTTCAAGATAGACTACAAATTACAAAAATAAGAAAATCACAGCAAACTCAGTGCTGCACAGCAGCACCAGTAGCATTGGTCTGGTCCCATTGATAGCAACATTCATCACCATCAAATAGCAGCAACCTTCCTGCTCAATATTCTTAGCTTCAAATAAATAAATTTAACTAATAAAGAAATACGACACTGGTTTTAGAACCGTAAGTCCCTTTATACAGCAGGGGATTTGGAACTAAATGATCTTCAAGGATCCTTCCAACCCAAACTTCTATGAGTTCATTATTTTGGTATCACCCTTTCCCCAAATGTAGCTTGGTTTCTATTTAAACTCATAATGAATGCATGCACATGATAGACAAGATTCTTGCTACCATTGTACCTTTGAGGGACTGAAACTCAAGTATGCAAACCAATGCCACCTCTTCACTCGTAACACAGGATGACCGAACCTGTCCCCTGATATTCCCTTAGGCAATCCTATCCTAATGCACATTTTTTCTTAAAAGATTTGGAGAAAATGAAGCTAAATCAAATGTAAAAAAAAAAAAGCAAAGAAGCTAACATCTCTCCCATTACACTCCACTTGCATACTCTGTTCTCTTCCTTATCCTATGTCTATTGTCTTTATTTACACTGAAATATAATAAATATATATAACACATTGCAACAAAGATCTCTATTATCATCTGTCACTACAATAAATATGATAAATAATTTTCTGCTGCTCTCACTGCAAATCCTCACCTACAGTCACCAAGTAGATTTACCAAAAGACAAATATATCCATTTTGGTTTCACATAGAAATAAATGTCTGCAGAACTATTCAAAGAGCACTAGAAAATCCAGCTGTTTCTTCTAAATCAAAATTGACTCTGAACTAGGATCTAACACCTAACAGACCTCAATATCATATTGCTGCATAACCTGAATTATGAGTTTTTATCACTTAAGGTATCACAAAATACTCATGGAAAAAACAGTACATTGACAACAATCCTTGATGAGACAAATGTTTCCCCAGTTGCAGAAATAGGCAAAAAGCATAGATGCACATAAATAAGAGTGCATGTTAGACTAGAAACTGAACAGCACCACTACACAAAGTTTGCCCAGGTAGAACTTCCAGTGAACAGCACAGCTCCCCAAATCCTGAGTTCCCCAAGCAGTTCTGCTTGGAAACAGATATTGTTATTTGGTTTATTAACACAAACAAAGAAGTCCCATTATTTGTAATTAGTATTAAATCAGCAACAAGCATTGCTGCTCACTGAACTTTCCATAATCTCATACCCCTCCCCTGTACTAACCCTCTTTCCATAGTCTCAAATTAAACAGACTGGCTGTAAAACAGCAGGGTGTCAAATTAAAGCACACTTTATTTTCAGAGGTCTCCACACTTCGCAGCTGACTTCCTGTCAGGAAGAGTTCCATTTCAGTGCAGAGCCCCACCAGCAGGGAGCTCACAGAATTAAGTGCCAGTTGATATTACTTTGTTTTGCATTTACCACCCATGAGAATATTGTTCAAAGATCTAGTTATAAAGTCAGCGTGGTATCATCCTTCTGACTAGACTGCCAAGCCACAGGGTGTGCTCTTGCTGCACAAAACTCACCTTAAATGGTGGTGTTTTTTTAAGTCCTAGTGTGCTGGTGAAGCAACAGGATGCCTTTTTTCTTCAGAAAAGTCTTGCTTCTGTAGCTAAATTATGTTCCCTGAGTTTTGAACATCTGCAGCACTGTACATTAATGGAAATGAAGTTGTCCTCTATCTGTCTTCCCCTATCCCACTGCCAAGATTCACATTTACATTAGACAATCCACTCTCATCCCTAGACATAAAAATGTATACATTAATCAAACTCTCAGCAACACAACTTTAAGGGCTAATAGTTTGAGCTGTAGAAGGTGTTTTCCATTAAACTCACCCAACATTATGTCCTGAATTTTTGACCAACTGCAAATAATTTTTAACATGTGAGATAACTTTTCTTCAAATGAACTTACAATGTACGAGAAGTCTATAGAATCACTAAAGATTGTACTTTAAAAAAACAAAATCAGGGAGGAAAAATCCTCATTTTTGCCACAGAATTCTGTTTTAGTAAGAACAACTTAGCAAAGTTCATCTCTCTTCACTCCAGTGTGGCAAACTATTTCAAGGAATGGTTTTGTGGTTCATAACCCTATTCTTTATCCATTTCTCTACCAAAAGCCTGCGAGACATGTTGAATCCTCCAGTTGGATTATCCCAAGAAACAATACTTCACATCGCTCCAAACAAAAATGTCACAGCTTTACTACACCTATAGTCTAATACATAAAACCCATCTTGACTTTTTTTCCTACTTGAAAAGCACCAAAGCTCACAATTCCTTCCCAGAAAGCAGATGTGTAGCATAAGCTAAGAAGTGCTAGTTTTTGCTCATCTTAAAATCCCACATTGTATATCTTATCCCCAAAGTGGAGAACGAATACACCCTTAAAACATCCTCCTAGACTAAGTATTATGGAAAGATATAAGGATATAAAGCAAACACATTTTAACCACTGAGACCATGACCTGCCAGGATACAATTACCAAGTGCTTACTGCATCACTAAGTCAAGAATAGGTGACTTATTATTCGTGCAGTATTGGCAAATAATGGTCAATGCATTCCAAACTATTTTCATTCTTAAGGCAAAAGTAAAGTTATAAACTTCTTTGATTTCTGATACTAAGCAAACTGTCAATATATATTCATCCACTTCATGGCATATTTTTTCTTGTGTGAGTCTAACACAATTTTTAATTTGTTTTTAAAATTTAGCCAGTGATGGACATAGGCATTTTAAATGGCCTATCTATAAGCAATACTAAAAGCATAATATTCTTGAAGCCACCAACTACACCTAGGAGAAAAGACAGATTTCAAGCAGATCTTAAGTGTAGTGAAAAGTGAAATTTAGCAATTTTAAGGAGTTTGAAAGAAATTCCTACTAAAACATGCTAGGGTGCTCTAGAAGCAATTCCATGGAACTCATCAGGCAATTACAGGTAATTAAACGCTCAAACAATTTAGAAAGCAACAGGAAATCGGAGCAGGGATGAAGTTATAATAAACAGGTATTACATTATCCTGGGGTTTCACGCAGAATATGTTACAATAATCTGGTTCTGGAGAGAAAAAATCTACATACTGCTTAAGTCAAAGAAAAAAAATATATATGCAGCTAATTTAAATGTAATTTCCACATACTCCAGTTCAAAGGAAAGGTTTTCCCAGCTGTTTCCATTTAGTTAAATCTTATCAGATTTGCACTTCAGACAGTTATCTACCAATCTGATCTTCAGTTTCAGACACTTCAAGTGTATAACGTAGTTCAATGAAGCACACAGCACATGTAATCCATTTGCAAATATTTCGAGTACTCTACTCAGTGACAAATACCAAGCATGAAAGTTGTCAATAGATGTTTTCAGCACCCAAACTGAAATCTACAGATTTCAGAGATGGAAGAAAAACACCCACTCAGGAAGAAAAGAAGTTACACTATGCATAAACCCCCAGATACATCAGCGTAAGGGAGAACCCAGGTGCTCTAGAGAACAGATTTGGTAACATAACCTGTTTTGTTAACCGGAAACTCATTGACAAGACAGTAGCTAAAATTCAAGCACCAGAGGACCATATTAAGGAGTCTGGATTCCACAGCCAGTGCCCACCCACACTTTCCAGGACTTTTATTCACATTCTCCGAAGTCAGTCCTGCTGACCACTAGCCAAACAGCTCACTGTGCAAATACAAAAAAAAAAAGGAAATGGCAACTCAGGACAAACAGATGAAGCACAATGTTGCTTTTACAAATTGAGAGAGATTTCTTTCAGAACTGGACTCTTCTACAGGAATGCTGAATGCCCTTAAGCTGACTATTAGCTGCTTTGTGAGGATATGTTGAAACTTTTCAGACAGATTATTTTACTTGCTGATCGTAATTGTTATCTGAATGTTAATTGAACTTAAATCTCTTCTGACCCAGGAGAATACTTAGCATGGCCCCTGGCTACTGTGGGATCTACATTTCCCTCTCCCTGGCTCTGACCACAGTCTCCACCCTGCAAAACTAAACCACTGTTGATTAAAACATACATTGCATGGGAAAAAGAAATTTTGAGGAGAAAACAGTTTATAATGTAAAATCTTTTTACTGAAAATATCAGAAGTAGCACTATGCATAAAGCTCGACATTTCCCAATTACTTTCCATTCAGTAGTATCCTAGAAAAGATTAAGATGAAGATTTTCCATTTTGTTTTCCAGTTACAAGGACCATGTAATATTTGTCACTAAATTACACTAGAAACATCCCTACTGCTACCTGCATAACAATTAACAACATGCTTCGCAATCCCATGCTTTCAAATGTTAGGATTTACGCAGTTTTATTAATGTGCCTGGATCCACTTGGTATGAAGGCAGGTCTGAGCAGCTTAAAAATCTAAATAATCCATACCAGAGTAAGATGATCTTGAATATTCTCCCTTCCACAGCCACCTCATGTCTACAAAAAGCTAGGCTAGCAAGTATACTTCCAATATTCAAATACTTCAAAAGAGCACAAGCAATAAAAATAATTTAAAATAAGTAAATAAATAAAGAAGACAAAAGTGCACTATAAAGTTTCTGGCACAACATTTCAAGGAAAGTTAGCAAAACAAGGCACAACGCAAACACCTACAGGCATGATTCATGCGAAATCTTCCCCTCGACTTCTCAGTTTAGACTTTGCTAAGTTCTTTTTTCAATTTGTGTGTGTTAAGATCTAAATCATTTTCATTTGCCTGATAAAGTTATGTTTCTAACCATTTTATCATGAAAGCAATCTATCACTGAAGCTTTTTAACTGAAGTACAGCTGCATTAATCTTTGATACAGCAAAGATCCTACTGGCAGAAGTTCATACTGTATAAAAAGAGTATCTTTCCATTCCTGATATCTTCTACATGGCTTTTAAAAGGAAATTAGAGCATGTATTGCAGTTGATAGAAAATCTTCTGAAAGCTTACAAAATTCCTACAAAATCTACCCTTTATGCCAAAACACATTTATATATTTTTGACCACATATCTAAAGGATTATCAAATTATTTTTAAACTTATTTTCAGCTGTTATAACAAAGTGATTAGATGGAAGAACATATTGTGATTAAAATGTCATCATCTAATACTTGGGGTACATAAGAAGTATTCCAACAGCATTTATTCTCTTCATATCTAAACCAGGATGTTGCTACAGTTTTGATGAATCTGTTGAGTTCAGCTGCCATGGTATCACAGTGACATTGGTCTTTAGATAACCTATAGTCAATTCAATTAAAACTTCACAGCAATCACTACTTATCCATCACATCAAATTGCACTTAAAAGTAAATTAGGAACCAGAGCATCAGCATAATGTGTTCTCTCAACCAACACTGAAAAGCTGACATCTTCTACATCAACTAAAATCTCCAAGCAATTCAAAGACTTGCCACATTTTAGAACACACTGCAGAAATCTATTCCTGAGGTAGTGAATTTGGGTCATTGATGCAAAGCTTTTTTTCTGAGCAGAGAATACTCATAAAAGCCTGAAGATCCCACTTCATTCCACAAACACTTAAGTAATGGGGGGGAAGAGGAAGGAGGGTGTGGAAAATTTCTGCTGAAAAAATTCCAACTCCTGTTGCACTTCCTTAGGGAAAATAATGGAATCATATGCTTTGTATGGGTACATGGAATATGTTGGTATTGCTCAATTAAGATTCCTTATCTAAGTAAGAGAGATGAGAAGACCAAGATGCTGCCCATGCAAGAGACACACACTGACTTCTTCATGAGCACCAGAATCCTCCAGCAAAGGGATTTGGTAGAATATGAAATACCATGCTAAAGAAATACCTGTGCCAAAAACTTCACCACTTAACCAACAACAACTAACACAAGAAAAAAAGATAAAGAAAAAAGAAAGCAAGCTGAAGACCTCTAAGTTTGCCAATAAAGGCAGTAAGACAAACTTTCACAGTGTATTTTTTTTTTCTGTCTTAATACTACTAATCAGCCTCTACTGTATTTTTTAAATGCATGCATAAACCTCCAAAAACTGTAAGATCTGCACATGACATGTTCAACCATGATTATATTTCACTGGGCAATATGAGGAGACGCTATCTCTGCATGTGAAAAATATTTGGAGTATTAGGGTTTAGGTTTCCTTCTTCCATCTCCCCATGGAAGTAATACTTTGTCAAGGTCCTATTATACATCTAATAGTTATGGTTTTGTAGTTCTATTGCAATATATCATATTAGTATTTCCAGAAGATAAAGTATCTAGTGACTAAATGTACTGAAACATTGGTCTTGGTTTTACATAGACCATCAGCTATCAAGAATGTGCTTTAGTCCTTTTGAAAAACACTGGATAGAGGAACAAGGAACCAAGAATCAGAATCCCTTGAACAAGCAAATGGGGAGCATCTGTGGGCAGTGATGGTGTAAGGCTCATACAAGTTGTTGCAGTATTCATTAATTTTCAGTTGTAACCTTTTAAACAGGTTGCGTGGCATTCCATCAATTTTAGAAAATTATCCAAGAGCTGAACAGTGTTTGAATCTGTCAGTGCAAGTTTATTTTTTGTAGTCTACAACATTTAGATTCAGTAGAAAAATACTCCTATGTACACGATGAATCTGAGAAGAACCACCTAATTAGTCCTCTAACACAAACTCCACCAATGATTCGATGATAGACTACAAAAAGCAGCATCTTTCCAGTGCCAGAAATTTTGTAAATCCAAAGGCATCAAGGAAAAGTATGAAACCTATCCCACCTACTTCGTACCTTTTCACCTTGGAGCTACAATATGCTCATGTACATAAGCAAGAGAAATATTTTTAATCTCTTCAGGAGAGAGCAGGGAAGACCACAGTTTTTTCCTACACAGTCATGCATTTCAAGAAAACATCTGACAAATGAAAGGCAGCATGGTAGCATTTATGCTTTATGGATATGCACTCAATTCACCCATGCCCCTCTGAGTTTTTGGCACAGAGAGAGAGCCTTTCTAGATGAAAATGTTTCCTTCAGGGGTGACATCACTTTCCCCGTGCAGAAGTCTTGTCTCACAACTGCATGTGAGCACCTCCAACATCCTGATGTCATTCATTTAGACAGGAGAACAGAAAGAGAACTTCTCTCTTTCGGCTGGTTTAATTGCCCCGACAGGATGCCAGGCCAGACGAGATGGTGCTTCCAGGTTCACTGTACTGTATGCATTTCTGATAAATGGGAAAAGAATAGATGACCTGGCAGAAGGCTCAGACAATAACATGTGATTTACAGGACATGAATGCAGCTACTATAAGATTTATCTGACAGCCCACTCCGATAGTGGACTGTTGAGCATCCGATGGAATGATTTCTAGTCTAGAAAGTCTGCTACTGAGTAGCCATACACATTATTTATTTATTAGATGTTTTGGGTTGAAACCACTTTTAAATGATGCACTTCACAATGCTCAGCCATAAATTTAGTTTCAAACCCTGGAAGGGAGGTAGTGTTATTGGAATGTGTGTCAGACTGAATTAGGATGAGCAACACAATGCTTTTATAAAGTGGCCTTGAATGCAACGTCGATTCCTTCAAAAATGATATTAATGTCAAATAAGCAGGAACACTTTGCAGTTATAGTAAATGAAGGATTCTTTATGTTTTGATAGATTTATAGAAATGTAAGTACACACACTCTGAAAATGTAGCGTGTCTATCAAAAAACACAACTGTTTTTGTCTTGGAAAAAGCCTTTTGTCTGGGTCTCAAACCACCTGTTTCTCTTTTTATCTTGTGTTAAGCAGAAAGTAATTTATAAACATGCAAACACAAAAACATTAAATAAGGGGTTTTTTCCATATGCCTAAATATATGAATTTTAAACAAGAAAATAAATTAACCAGATGTCACAAATAGTTTCAGAGAATTGTACCTCTTGAATTTTTAAAAAAATTACTTCACCCATTAAAGAGCTTTATTTTCAAGATTTTATGACAAAATTGTAGGATATTATTATTCCATTTTCCATTTCTGAGGAAGAAAAATATAATTCATCCACAGATTTAAATGAATATCGGAAAAATGTCAGGTGTTTCAGAAAAACAATCCAAGTACTTACATCTTATCTACAATGTTTAAAATTAATTTTAAGGAAGAGGTTATCATAAAAAACACTGAAGATTAATAAGAGCAATCTTTCAATTTCATAAAACGATGGCTGACAAATTTGTGAAGTTTTAAATCAAATTTTCAGATACTTACTTCATAACTATGCCACATTATTTATGTGATTAAAAACTGGCTTTTGACCTGATCTTTTGATCTTTGGCACTGCATCCTCTCCATCTCCTCTTAAAAATTAATTAAAATTTTAGCAAAAGGATATCACTTCATTTCCCACCCTATCTTGCAGGGAAAAAAAGAAAAAAAAAAGAAGGAAAAAAAAAAAGAAAAAATCAATCAAGCTCAAGCCCATCTCCTCCCAGTATCTGTAAAATGTCAGCTTGAAATTCAATTTCATATCTCTCAAGCTTTCATGTAGCAAAAGACAGTTCACTTCTTAACAAAATAAATCACTTCTGTGATTGCCATGCTGACCTCTTTGAATTAGGAAAATTCAAAGTGAAAAATGTAATTATCACCCCAGAACAATCTGTATACATCTGGAGCTAATTTTAGATTCATTTCTCACATCATTTTTCATATTCTGCCAAAAATTGCCAAGCTGCTATGTAACTTTAAAAAGACTTTGAGGTGTTTGTGACCTTACTCGTTTATTTCTACTACTCCACAAAGAACCACCTCAGCCCGTGCAACTTGCACTGCTAAGCAATCACGGTAGCTTCAATTTGATTAGATTAGCATTAAGTGGCATTGTGACACATATGACAAATAGATGCATTAGAGCACGTCATTTATTCCTTATCCTTTCCACTTCCCAAAACCAAACAAGTGACGTACACTACAGAGCACAACATGATTTTAAGAAAGATTAGATTACCTTACCCAAAAAAAAAAAAAGGGCAAGGTCAAGCACTAATTATTGATACAAGCAGCATGGATACCAAAAACTAATTTTTCTAAATAGTAGTACCAAGTTGTCAGACACATATTTAATACTTGGATTAGTTTTTACTTTAACACATTCCTGAATGAACAGTAAAATTTGTTATATGGATTTCTCAGTAGCAAAGATTCTTTTATAATTTAAATCAGCTGCAAGTTCATATTCTAGAAGTTGTGAACAATGTTCACTTCCAGTACTGCCGTATGTAAAATAACAGTCTCTAGATTCTATATGTTCCATAAGGAATATTAAATTCCTTTCAGGGTAAAATGATATTGTATTTCCTTAGGAAGAAGGAAAATAAGACGAGCAAAGTTCTGGTTACATTCATTAATAATAACCTCACTGGAAAATGTAACTACTCCTCACTAGTTCATTGTAAAATCTATTAGGTGTAATCTCCAGAAGTAATTGTTCTTACTGCACTTTATTGACAATGTAGACTATCGATTTTTCACACCTTCTATGATTCTTTCATTTGTATTCATGAAATGTCTATCAGCACACTCTAAATAAATTTGGCAATATAGGCACTAAAACGAATAAATCGATGTGAAGAAACATTAATTTTGCATTATCCTTATTCGTCAGGCGAGCAAACCATAGGGGTTGTAAATGAAGGTCAAAGGTTTTGAAATGGGTCAGAACCCTTGACCTCTAGACCAATACCATTCCCATTAAAAAAGGCTATTTTAAAGTTTTAAGTAGGGGAATTTACTACCAGAAAGGTATAATTTTAAGGCACCAAAAGAAAGGCTCAATAAAAACAGTCTTCCTTTTAATTACCAAAAAAAAAAAAAAAAAAAAAAAAAGCAATAAAGCCACCAAAAAATCCAATTAATACAGCATACATAAGTTTAAGAAAGTTCTTTAGGCTCTGTCTCTTTTCCAACCACAGGAACAGGCAGTTCTCAAGTTCTTACATACCTAAAATCACTTTGCCTTTAGGAATGTAGAATATCCTAGACTGATGACAACCAGGATTGCTTGCTTAAATTTTTCTCAAATCCTTAGTACTTGTCAAATCAATTAGGAATGACAGGGTTTCAGAAGTATTTATCACTCATTTCATAACCTCTACACAAAAGGAAAAATTCTATTTATCCCAGAGGATTCAGTATACCAAGTTGCAGGAATCAATCTGTTTCTTTAACTTTAATATTTATTGATCCTATCTCATCTTACAAAAATGACAGCATAGAATTACGTAGGCACACCATCTTCAAGGTTATGTAAATGCTCAACAGCAAGGTAACAAAAACTGCTTGAATAGACACAATTACAATTATTTTTTTAATCAAAAGGCCTTCCACATTACATTTTTGCCTATTACACATGAACTTAAATTAAAAGTAAAATTTAAAGTAAAATTTTATCTGTAATTTTCTTTGTGTTCAAACAGATTGATTTCAGACATTGTAACTTAAACCTCACCTGAGAGCAAAGGAGCATCACCAGCTCCACAACTGAACTGCTAGGTTTCATGCACATAAGACCTACAAAAGGAAAAAAAAAATTATACATAAATGCATGCTTATATGGCACCTAGCTATTAACACAAACTATTTTGAAGTGCAATAGATTAGAAGTGTTTTGAGAAACAAAAGAAAACAAAAACTTTCATGCCACTTCCAGTTCAATTTTGTACTTTATCAGCACAAAATAAAAGTACATGTGTGAGAGGGAAATCATGCCTTCCATCTAAAAGAAGCAGCTAATAGTAATTCTTACCCCCATTACTCAGTTTCATAAACATTTGTATGTCAAAATGATCAGAAGTGTGGTTAACATATGTTATATTAATCCACTGTATCTACATTTTGCTATTTCTCGAAGGATTGGGTCATTATATATGCAGAGAAGGGAAATGGCTTTATGACCTCTGCTTTCTCCATTGCGCGTTCTCCTTTCAGCCCCCAGCTATCAATCAAGTTTCCATTTTGTTTCATGGCAGCAGACATCCCAAACACTCTTATTAGTACTTTGACCCTTAACCCCACACTAAACCTAAGCAGAAGTGCAAGCAGTAACCCATATTTTCAGTTGTTTACAAACTAATTTGAGTATAATTATTTGTATTCTCATTTTGTTTTGGGATGGTCTATAACTGGGGTTTAGAACCAAAAATTGGTTTAATGTGTTTGTTTTTGTCTAGACAGTTCATACACTCCCAGTGATTATTCTGCCTTTTTTTTTTTTTGCTCATCCAATTTATGAAGTACTCATCTATCCATGTATGTAACTATACTACAGTCAAAATACTTTGAACTAGATTCTCTTATCTTCAGAGAAAAAAACGTAGCTAAAATGGGATATTTGGTTCCTTAGAAAACAAAGCTTTGAGAAAAAATGCTTTTCTGTTTTTTCTTATTAAATGAATGAAATAAATTTGTTCACAAGAGAGCTTCCATAAAAATGTTTATCAGCTAAAATGATGTCCACATGCATAAACGAAAGTAGAATCCCATCTTTGAGTCTTACAAAAAGCAATTCATATATTTCTTCCTTCCAATTATTTTTACCTCAAATGGCAAGCAAGCTAAACTACAAAACTAAATAACTTAAATTAGTGAAGTTTAATGAAGTCTCAATTTTGATATCAGCAGTCTTTAGTGAAACACTTAGCAGTGTTTGATGCTCTAAATGTGTCTCTTACAATGCTTATATTCAGCATTACAAACAGGATGACTGCCCTAATCCAAGAAATGAGTAGTTTCAAAAATGTTTTTAAAAGAACTTTAATTCCCTAGGAAGGAATTAGATCTGTTAGTGCAAACATAGCTCATGTGTGAGTGATCAGCCCAAGTTAAGCAACCAGGGGATTCTATCATGAGTGCACTTATCACTAGAAGCTGCAACAAGCTCTTCTTGTCACTTCTTCAACAGGACAAAACCTGAAAATTGCACTCTAAAAATCAGTAGATGATGCAATTTATATGATATAGCCAAATTTTGAGAAAATTGAAAAACCGGTGTTGCATTGCTAAATTCAGTCTTGCAATATGCACATTTTTTTAATAATGAGGATATTAATGCCCCCATTGCAGAACTGAGCCTCATTTTAAGCAGAGGGAAACCACCCAGTAGATAGAAAACTTCATCCTCTCAATATTGACCGTTTCATACCAATCTTCCACCAGGAAGAGCCATGATCACTGTCCTGCACAGGAATCCCTATCTTCTCAGATATGCCAGAGAATTCTCCTTCATACTGACAATGTATTTCTCTTACTTGTATGACTCCCTTCCAATGAAAAGCCAAAAAGCCAGAAGCAGACTCACTTGGTGATAGACCAGAACTCCACTGACACAGCTCCCAAGAACCCTTCTATCACAACATCCTAGTAAAAGTGTCAAGTCTTTGTACCCAACTCACTACGCTATATACTTTACTTTGTATCAAAGTGCTGACCCGGACACCAAAATTTCTCTTAAAGCTCACAAAACACATTTTGTACACAGCTTCTATGGGACAAATGTCCAGGAGAGTTGGAAAACAAAGGAAGATGGGCACAGAGGTAGCAGAGTTGGCAAAGACCAGGAGGCAGTGACCTCAGAGAGCTAAAGACAGAAGGAACAGGAGGCAGTGAAATCCAGTGGACAGAACTTTTTGGGAAAGCAAGAAGAAAGCTTCTAAATAAAGAAATTTTCAGTCTCCAAGGTAAAGCAATGAACACAAAACCCCTCCTTTTTTAAATGGAAACTTACTTGTACCTTCTATCAGCAACTCCTGCCCATGGCTGCCCAAAAGAGTCCGAGAAAGAAAGGGAGCAAAATCCACAAAAATCTCTCTCAGAAGTGGGGCAGCTTTTTCCAAAGCATGCTCAAGCCTGTCTGTAATACTAGTAGAGAGATATATGTGATTAGCAATAAAAGAATGAAGTTACTGAAATTTTGTAAAAAGGAATATAGATTTTGACAATGTTTAAGTGATATACATGTATAAGAAGGAATTAATTATCCAAAAATCAGTATTTTCCCAAACCTTCATTAGTTACTGAAAATCAGCAAAAGGACATTCTTAAGTTACATGGTATCAGAATATCAATTGTAATATCAACAACACGAGCCACAGCACAGCTGTTCAGATCAATTGGAGAAGTTACCTCATATTGGAGGCAGAACCCTCAGGCACTGAAGAAACTGCAGGAACAGATGGCAATTTTGAATTAGATGATCCTCTTCCTACAAGGGAAAGTAATAATAGACAAATTAAATAAAAAAACATTCCAGGGTTTAGAAAAGCAGACCAGAAACTAAAGCCTTGAATCTGAGCTCTGAGAAGCCATGGCTTTCAAGTGTTGTGTGAGGACTAGGTGAAATCCTCTCACCTCTTTGTACTTCAAATATTTTTTTTCCTTCCGTAAGAGTCCTATTGCATTCATATTTACCAGATATGCCATGGCAAGTTTTCTTAATGTTGCTTTAGCATGGACAGAAAGTAATTCAAGGAAACATTGTAGTTTCTTTTGTGAAGGAAATCAGACTAGGCGGCAGTGATTCCTTCTGGGAAAGAGCCGGGATCCTCTTTGAACAAATTTAATAACACACTCTAGAAGTGAATACAAACTACATCTTACACCTTTAATATTACTATAATATGCTAATATATATATAATAATACTAATTCATAATATAAAGCCAAATGGAAATGTTTTAAAGCCGTCTCTTGGTTAGTGGAAGTGTTCACCTAATTTCAAGTAATTTGCACAGAAAATTTTGTCTAAAATTAAAACATGTATTTGCATTAAATTCACACAGAAAACAATGTGTGGGTATTTTCAACAGCCAAGCTTAAAATTTTGCAAAACTGAAACTGACAGAGGCAGCTATGATAAAATTTTCCATTGCACTGCCAGTGTCATTAGCATGATGGCAGTGGTATATAACCTCATTTATGAGTTATTAACTTTGCCACATCAATTATTCAAAGGTTGATAGGGAAGACTGGGTCATTTATGTACCCTACACTTACAGAAAAAAAGCAGTTGTGTTATGTCAAATTGACACTATATGGCTCTCATCAGCACAGGAGGAATCTGTAAATATTAGATTCTGCTGTTCAGTATATAAAGAGAAATACAACCTCCATACTGCAGTATGGATTGGTATTAGCAATGATGAACAGGGGGCAAGCAAGACAGCCAGAGACTTCACAGATATTTTCTGCCAGGATAGGAATGGTGACTCACAAATCTTACACTGCATTCCAAGCCATAGAGAGGAATGAATCTTAGCAGACAGGTTTCTGTGCATTTCCCAGGAGCATGACTGCTCCTAGTCCATCTGCAATCCTATCTCTTTCCACCCCGAGACCCTGTCCTATTCTCTTTCCTCTCACCTTGCCAGTTTCAGATTTTTATGTTGCTGGAAAGGAGGGGAGGGGAAAAAAAAAAGGAAAAAAATCTGAAATAAGGGAGTTTAATCATTTTAGTTCTCACATCTATCTTAGCAAAGACATGACCCTTCTCAGAACTATAGAAAAATTCCTGATGGTCCCACCTACAATGGACTTCGTTAATTCACTTAAGTGCAACCTGTCTGGAAACAGCTGCTGAGATCTTGAAACTATCTACTAAAATGTGTCACATGCAACTTTTCAAAGATTTTCAACTTGACTGAAGTGAAATAGATTTGGAAAGAGATGGCAAAGATAGATCCCTGAGATAGTGAAATATTTCTCCTGTCAAATTTCAAAATTCTGCTCCAAAACCCCGGCACACAGAGCTTCCTCCAAGTAATATCAAGGGTTTCTGATGGGTGAGGGTTTTTTTGTTTTTCTATCCAGAGAAGATGGTTTTCTCCAATCTTATTTCAAAGGCAGCATAGAAACTAATAAAATAATTTAGATTATCATAACCATGAAAAGTTTTGCTCTCATTTGTTTTTCTTTCTTCAGAGATAGGAGATATCTTTGTGAATGTGATTAATTTGTTCTTTTCATAAATTCAACCTGAAGCTCTTATGCTGACTGCTGTATGGGTATGATAGAATCAGAAGGAAACTGAGTGGGCCATACAGAATGAAGAATAAGAAAGTGGTGAACAAAGCATTAGCTGAAAGCAAAGTGAAATGTGAATCTTCTGTATCTTAAATAATTTATCTAAAAAAGACTAATCAAACATATATATTCCTGAAGATTTCAACAGTGATAGCAAGATTTTGTAAATGTTCTCAGTATTTTCATAGATGTAATTCCATTTATTTTAACAGCTAATTTTCCACAGTCAAACCACCAAAAAGTGTTTGGGTATTCCCAACAGAAAAGCTGTCAAATGATGTGTTGAAAATTAGGACACAGCCTCCTGCACAGAAAAACAAAGCCCACATAAGGCAACAAAGCCCACATAAGGCAACAAAGCCACATGATTCAGTGGTTTGTCATTTACTTAACAGCTAAAATACTTCCTTTCATTTATTTTTTTTTCATTAAGACTTTAAAACTACTATGTCATTTGTCATGAGAAACCTTATATTTAAATAATTTGACTAGAATACCCAGATTTCTCCCTGAAGCCCAACATCCCTATTCTCATTTAACAAGTCCCTCTAACTTAAAAATACTCCAAAGTCCACGTGTCCAGAAGTGGATTTACAGGCACACACTGCCCATAAAGGGAAGTCAGCACACTTATCTGGGTAGTCCAGCACAGCACCAAACTGAAATGGCACACAAAGCCTTCAAAACAAGGAAGTCCTATCAACACACAGGTTGTGGAAGCAGCATGTCTTGATACAGAAATGCTCACATGCTTTTTACCACAACTAATATCTGTCAGCAGTAACCCACTACTCACTGGGTATGGTTATATAGTCAATAGTACACAAACTAAAATCCTAGCCTATTAAAACAAAGATCACTTTAGCAGGATAAAATAAGACTTAACAGTGAAGCACAGCAGCATGTGTTTTTATATTAAATGAGATAAAAATAATTCTGTGCAGTATTTGGGCCATCAGCAAAATAACTGAAGGAAAAATTAGGGAAAAATAAAATCAAGGGAAACATCTGCAAGGACAATGAGAGGGCATAACAGCCATCATGAGGCTAATAAAGAAACAGTCTAGGCTAACTTGGCTTTTTTGCTTATTATTTTGGGATGGGTTGGGGCTTCTTTGGTTTTCCATTTCTTCAACAAAACTGGTAAAAATACTTTAAGTGGGAGGTAAAGGAACTCACAACATAGGACATGAATATTTTTTCTTCTTGAAATAAAGAAGAATCTGCACAAAACAGATGAGGTATAAATGTAAAACTGAAATTTTGAGTACATATGAACTTGTAAAAATAAACATAAAAAAAGGCACTGATAATTTGAATTTAACAAAGCATAAGGCAGGCATCTATATAAACTGATATTCTTTTTTCAGATTACATAAGGATATTTCTGGTCTGAATTTCCTCATGCTTATCAACACCTAAAACCACATTCCAAACTCAGATACATTTCACTAAAAGGGGTGAATCTCAGATTTATCCCAGTTGAGAATTTCAGGGTTCTTTCAATGGGATTAGGCATAGTGATTTTTGCATGCAGATTTTGTTTTGTGAAAGTATATTTTTTACTTTATTTAACTCAGAGGAAGCTTTTTATTACACTTTTTTCTGCTTTTAGTGAAAAAGATGAAAATACTTCAGTAGCATATTTTCATCCACAACACACATGTGGGTAAGTGCAGTAGCTACTTCAAACATGTGGAACTAAACTGACTTATCTCTTCCTTATCCTTTCACTGATAAACTGGCTCCTTCAAACTGACAGTTTTACAGACATTTGCAAGAACATAAAAGAAAATGCAAATAGATCATCTGTCTAGCACCCTTACAGTGAAACCTTATTGTTTATTCAAGGTCCCCAAGGGTCTAAACAAATAGTTTCTCAAGCAATAAAATATTGTTTAAAAAGTCCTTGTGCAAGATCCTCTTGCTTTTGCATGTACACTCACAAAGTACACTTGGCAATGCACAAGCAGTACATGATAATTTACTTTGTGAGGAGATGGAGATGAGGTATTAGAAAAAAAACAGACTTGAATTAAATAACCGTATCTCTTAATTTTGTACAACAGACCTACCTTACACCAGTGCCCTTGGTGGAAGAAGCATCCAGTAAAATAATAAGCTCATTCAAAAATACACTTCCGAGGCTGGAAGTGCACAATGCAAGACTACAATGAAAGGTTTTACAAGCTAATACAAGGGTTCTGTTACATAAACACATCTGTAGGCTAAAGCAAAACAGATTCCATGAAACAATGGTGAAAACTTCTCAAGAGAAGTGGCTTTAAAACAGTTTTTATACTGACAAAGTATCAAGCCATTTCCATTGCATATCATCAGAATCTGAGATTTTTTTAAAGTGCCATTCTGCTATGGTAACTAGCTGTCAACTACTGTCACCATTAAGCTGGAATTCTCTTTGAAATAATTATTATAATCCAGTGAATTGCTTGAACAACCTCTGCACTGATGGTAACTCACTTCATGATCATTTTTCTTCCTTTAGCTTGTCGTCTGCTAATTTATTTTATTGCATGACTTCAAGTTCATCTTCACCTATGTATAAAAATCAATGAATACCATTCATCTTTGCAAAACAAGCCAACTGCCACAGAAAATTTACATTTTCCTAAGTGTTTGACTAGGATTCAGCAGTTACAACTCCATTTTTATCTGCTGTTACTGCTTATCCTCATTTTCTTCCAAACATTCACTTCCTTTTTCACCTCAGTCTTTGACATGGCCTCGTTTACAACTTACAATTTGGGGAACAGCTTGCCCAGAGAAGGAAAAATCCTGTAACTAATTCTGTGTGGCTCAAAGGCAAAACAAATGAAACTCAAAGAACTTCAAGTAGGAAGGGGAGGAGGCAGGCAACAGAAACTGAGTGGAACTTCTCAGTGTTTTTCTACATTCAAAACGTCAGTAAGGAAAAGAGACAATTCACCCCTGCTTCCCTCAGACTTTTCATATCCTCTCTTCATTAAAGTTGTATTTGAACAACCATTTGGAAACTGAATAGTGAAAGCCTCAAGACTGCATTCTTTGGAGTGAAGCACTAATAAAACACACGTGAAATCCTTCAAGCACATAAACAGAGAAACTCAGAGAATCAGAGAAAACAGTGGGAGTACAAACTGCAAAATATTTTAAAAATTCTCACCACTTCAGAACATTGTGACTGTAATGGAAACACTTAAAAGGAAAACTAACTGACAAACAAAAATACAGGCATCCTGCTGGCATGTTCACAATAGCTTAGGCAGCTCTGCCAAGTCCTGCCTGTACAAATATTAGTCTTGTCTTAGCAGTAGCCCTTCCTGAACACGGCATGTGTAAAACCTCTGTGTCACATCACACATTCAGCCTGGAAGACAACCCAAGGGAGAAACAACTCCAGCAAATTCTCACTTCTTACATTACTACTAGCAAAGATGTTCTTCTGTGCAACACCACTCTCTGTAGTAGACATCAAATGATTAGCTCAAAATGGGCCACCAGGTTTATCTTCTCCATTCATTTCCAAGATTACAGCAAACCAACAACCCAAATACCAACCATCAGCAACAGACCCATGGGAAAGTTCGGACCACAAGAGCCATATCTATGTTCAGGAAAAGCTTTTTGTGCTATGAAATATTCTGCAGATTCAATGAGTAAAGGTGAAGAAACTTCTGCAAAAAGCCAGAGTGTCTGAGGCCAAAACACGTTGTCACCCTCTTTTAAAATATCAGGGGAACAGAGCAAGCTTGGATGGTTCTTTCCAACTTATCAACAGTCTGCATTTGGCCAGGATATGTCATAATCCGTGTGATATGGGAGTATCTTAAGCATCAAATATCTGAGATGCTCACAACCCTTGAGCTACAGACAAGAAGCAAACTTCAGAAAAAATTATTGGGAAGGAGCCTGATGAATTCTGAGCACACATAAATGGCAGTGGAGGCAATACATAGAGTGATATTTCAACACAAATCCTATCTTGACCAAGCAATTCTGACATCACATCTACAGGTGGAGGATGATCACACACCATATAACACTTATTCCCAAATTGAGTTTGTGCACATTACTATTAGAACACTATCACCTGCTATCTAATCCTATTCAAATGTCTGCATAGCACTTACACCCCTGTTTTGGACTAAATCTGCTCAAGTCTTCATCATAAAGCATTATGTGTTCATTTATTTTACATGCTATATATTACATATATTAAAATATAGATATATATATATAGTTATATTATATATGTTATCAATTTTTAAGGTGTATCAAACAAATGAATATAAAACTCACTTAAAAAAAACCAGAAGAGATAATTTTTTTAATGTAGGAATAATGTTTAACAGCCTTCATATCAAACATGAAATAGCCCCTACATAAGCCCCTAATCTCAGCACTTTTTTAAAAAAAAGTTTTAATTTATTTCTTAATTACAGAAGTAAACAAACTTATAATGACTGTTAACTGGAAAAATGAGAACAATGTATTGATTCTCTGCTGTATGAAAATAAAAATTAGTGAAAGAATAAGTGATTTGAACTCAGAGGAAAATTATATTTTTGCTTTATAGGAAGCTTGTTTATTACCACTTCCATCCTCTAATAAAAAATAAATTAAGACCTTACAGAGAATTTGATTTCAAAATTAAATGTGTGCAATTTACATGAGCAACATTGGATGTAAACCACTCCAACTCTGAAAAATTTTTGTTTCCATGCCATTATTTTACAGGAGAAAAGAGTCTCATGTTTTAATTTGTTTAAGGCATGATTTCATTTATCCCTTAACTTTTTCTTTTAATTAATAATATTGCCAGTCTAAACATGTCTATTTTTAATCCTGATTAGTTTCTTTTTATGCATATCAGTTCAGATTACACGTCCAATTTTTGCCAAAACTTCCAGACATGATGGAAGTCACACAGTTACAAACTACATTAGTATTGTTTATTGTCTGGATTTCTCATACATTCTACAGGCACAGGAGCACTTATTTTTTTCTTCTATACGTTCCTAAAAGATTAACTAAATCTGAAATTCAATGTTCATCTGGTTGTTTTTTTTATTAAAAGCGATTACCTGTTTCAGAAATTGTAATAATTAAGCCCACAAATAAACCAGGTAAATCAGTCAGAAGTTAACAAAATAGCAATCATTTTAAACAATTTCAACATAGGTGAGGTTTTACTATTTTTAAAACAGATTAGCTACTCAGAGCCAATCTTCCCCAAAGATTTGTGATATGTCAAAATACAGCTAATTCTCCGACTTCAAATATTACTCCTACACCAATATAATGCTACTTCCTGCAGTTTTGGAGGCAAAATAGATTCTCCCTTTTCACAAAGAGTGAAATTATATGTATATATATATATATATACACCATAGTATATTTCAATAACTCTTCTTTTCCTTTATGGTAATGTCTGGAGTAAAACCTTTTTGATTTTACCTCAGAAATGGAATGGGCAGTTGAAGATGGGAACAAATACTTTCCAGACACACAAGTATGAGAGAACATGGTAACAGACAATATTTTTTCCCCCAGTCCTTGCAGTTTGGATAGAAGTTCATAAAATTAGGAAACAAGAAACTCAAACATTGCAAAAAACCACCAACAATCAGGCATATCTTGAGATTTCCTTGATTAAGATCCGAATCAATTCTAAGTCTTGAAGTCAAACTTCATGGGCACAAAGATCCTACACAGCTTTGTGATTCAGACATGGCTAAGTAGAAAAGCATGCCATTGATACAGCATTTAAGGTTAAACATCATTTATCTCACACAGAACAACTGGAGAGACCAAGGGTTCAAAGGAACACTTGCTTATAAACAACCTACTCAATTTTGTCCCCACTGAAAAAACTGTCCAAAGCAATTAGTTTAGCATCAACACTGAATTTCACCTCAGGCTAAAGCTACTGGAAATACTTGGATGTAATTTCCAGTTCTACTTAGCACTAATATATATACCCTTAGTCAAACACCCCAGAATTTATAAATAAACTTACACTTTACATTATTAATCTGTAATAAAAAATAATCTCTAGAATACACCATATTTATATTAAATACAAGTTAATATAGTATGACAACTTAATCAAAACAGTGAGAAATCTTAATTTAAGATAAATATTGCTCAGACATTTGCATTTGTTGCAAAATTGGGGGTTTTCTCTAATACAGTACTACTTTTGTAATTTTTTCTTTATTTTATTAGTGTTCAGAGTGAATGGTGATGTAAATAGAAGTGACTGAAGAAGTGCTGGTATTTAGGTTGTTTAATTTAACCCTTACTTACCAGGAGATTCTCCTGGCAAATCTGGGGCTTGGGATGAATCTACAGAAGAAACCACACTGACAGCATTTGTAGGAGCACCAATAGCAGCTGTAGAAGATGAAATGCTTGATTTCTTCGTAGGTACAACAACACTCCTAGGTGAAGACAAAAGATTAGTAAATCATACAAGTATGTGAAGGCTCACACTACTGTGATCCCGTTCTTATACATCTAGCTTCTATACACAAGTATACATTCTATACTTCCATGTCCTGCAAAAGTTCCTTTGCTTCCCTACTTTCTATTTCAATCACCTTTTGTAGGCCACTGTAACCTAAGGACACTTCACTTGTTGGTGGTACACTTTTTAATGCTATACTTTAATATCTCATCCACTTCCACAGAAACCCCTAACTAAAAGCACAAAGTTAGAAGATCACCAGGGAAAGGGTTCCGCAACAAGGCTTTTCTTTGCACCTTAAGCTTCCCCAAGATTTGCTTTTAAAATTCAGGCAACTATTTACAAAAGATGTTGCAGTATTCAGTGTGAATTATCAGTGCTGAAGGATGCATTGACATACATACAGGTATTCTAATGCAGAACAGAAGACTAATTGAAGAAGGATATACCACAGCTAAAAACATCCTAACGCATCTGCATGCACAGTCAAATGTTCACATCTTAAAACTACAGCTAAGGCATGAATTTAAGTATATCTTGCCAATCAAGTTTTATTTACGTAACAAATCAAAACATTCCTTGGAGTTAAGAGAGAATCTCCATCTTTTATACAAGCTAAATGTCAGGCCTTACAGTCAGCATTAAAGACTACATCAGAGGAAAAGATGTGACAAGTTAGGCACGGCAATTTATCTGACATGTTACAAAGACATGTATTTATGCTATACCAATTTCAATTAAATTGTAGTACTTCATTCCAAATACCTAAAAGGCCTTGTTAAACATACATTAAAGGCGTTTTTAATTGCAAGTTAGCTCCATAAACATGCAAAACCCCAGCTAATGAGGTAAAGAGTACAGCTGATATATAATGTACTCCCACTGCAGCGCTTACTTTTAATTACCTGGTGTTAACCATAAGCCGAAAATCTTCAACATTCAATTTATTTAAACACATCTTTTGTTGACAGTAATACAACTACACACCGAAGTATTCCCTTAATAGCTTTAAAATATTAATTTTCTAAACAAAGTAACTCAGAAACTTGACCTAAATTCAGCTGTGAGAACAACCTAAGTTCTTTCAAATATTTCTAAAACAGCTCTTGCTGGAATGGGGAAAGAAGGAATGTATTTGACTCCCTACTTCAGTCACAGGATGTAAAAGGATGTCACAGAAGCTACCACACTACTGATTAAATCAGCTCTCCTCAATGGCCAGAGTAGGCAGGCACCATATTTGGAGGCAGTACATGTCATATCATTATAAGGGTGACTGCTAATGTTAACTAGTCACTAAAAAAATAGAAGCAACAACACCTGAGTCCCAGGTCAAGATATTGTGCCTAAACCATGAATTTTGCTCATATGTTCATGTTTGTTTCCCTGAAACATGAACAATAGACTAAGAAATAAGTCATATATTTAGAGCATTTTTAAAATTATTGTCACATTACCAATTAATTTTGCACCACCCAGGTATAAGAAGGGGATCTCTCTCTCTCAAGATTCTGTGACATTCACTACCTGGAAATTGTTCCTACTATTCTATAACATACATTCAAACACCTGAAAGGGGTTAGGATGTGAATACAAGTTTACAGAGTACAAATGCATCCACACACAGTAAACTTTGGGACATTTCTCCAACCTTCATAATACAGCACTGAAGCCCAGACGTATTCCTTCAGAGATTTTAAGTCCTTTTACTGTATAGATATCCAACTCAAGAAATACTAATCAATAATATTACACCCAAAAATGTATAACTTCTCATTATAAATATGTGTCTATTCAGGTGGACTCCATAAGACCTCACTGCCTGATCTAGAAAAATTTCTTTGCACACCCACTAAGTTACAGAAATAATCATCCGGTTTTTTGCTGCTATTTACTAATAGACACAATTATACTGGATATAATATACTGGATTAAGGAGAATGTTTAGTGACAAATTTCAGTGCACATGTAGATGGAAGTTGTGCACACATAGGTTGTGTCTGCTCTAAAACATATAATTCACATAAATAATTTTAAATTAGAAAACATCAAATTACCTTGAAGGTAAAAACAAGTCCTTTAGAGAAGTTTTCTATTTCCAGGGCTAATAGTCAATCAGAATTCTCTCAAAACCAAATCAGAATGCATGTGTCCTCTGAATGCCTAAGAATGTTCTGGTTTTACACTCTGACTCTAGATGAACTACAAAACAGGTGGTATTTAAGTCACAAAGAATAAAAAAGGCGTGGCCAGAACTACACCTTAAATGGCAGAATTATGACTGAATTTAGTATCAGAAAAGACTGCTTTCAGATGCAAATCATGAAATGAACATGCTGGAAGGATTGAAGAGGAATTTTAGAAGAGAAGTAAGCTTTAGCATTACTAAAAGCATCTCCTCACAGGGCAAGTGGAAGCTCTGGATCTGTATGGGAGCAGATGTGTGGAGCGAGGATGGCTGTGTGCAGACAGAGCTGTTACCTCAAAAGTGTTCATCTGCAGCCAGCAATAAGGGCAGGCAAAAGAAATCCCAGCTCCAACAGCCTTCTGGTACAACACCATAGATTATCATTCCTACCTGTAAGCTCCTACTGACCTTCAGTGTGCTTAACAGGGGGTGCACTGAGGGAGTATTTCCAGCTAATTGGAAGACTCTCTACAGCTACCCAAGGAGAGGTGCATTCAAGGAATTAAGATTGTTTTGGGGTTTCTCCCTCTGGGCTGCAACAGACAGCACTAAATGACCAGAACAGTCCCTTCTGCCTTTTCAGATCTTTTGTCTACCTCCTCACCTTCAAATCTGTACGAGTTTGGGAATACATGTATAGCTGCTACTCTAATCTTCAGTAACTTACTTTCCATGAAGTATATGAAACAGGGAACTATATTCTAACACTTACTTCCAGTATAATTTTCAGCATCTAGCAATGGCATTCACTACAAGGAAGATACTCAGATTACCAGCACCAGAAATCTGGCACTTATTCTATTCACAGCTGCAAAGTAGAGCTGTTACTTGTATTTTTTTTTTTTAATTAGCCAACATCATTCCTTTTGCATTGATTCAAGAAATAAAAATTAATAACTACAGTTTTCAGACTTCGAAATACAAGAAAACATGCTACCTTATAAACAGGACCCAGGGAAGTGCCTGAGTATTCCAGAGTCATCACATGCTTCAAACAAGAGACAATAACTCTTACAAACTTTTCTGAGAGATATTCATTGTTTACTATATCCCGCTGAAACAGAAGCTTTTAGCTAAAGAATAAGACTTCAACAAATCTACTTCATAAATTCAACAACAAAAATGTCCTGTTGGTCCTTGGATCCTTGTAAGAAAAGAGAGTCTTTGAACATCTCACCATAGAGCTCAGACTACTTCCAAACAGAATTTATTTTAGATAGTGATCTGGAACATTCAACTGAAATAATTGCTATTTTTGAGCAAAAATAAAATAAACAGTATTTCTGGTGAAGAAAGAAGGTCCCTCCCAAGAGCTGTGTCAATCTGATGCACACAGCCAAAAGAAGTGCTGGATATTGTTGGATATTGCTCGATATTTTGTTAGATATTAGAAAAGCATGATGCAAAAAAAACCCAAATTGTGAATGTTCCTGGTCTTCTGGTCAGTTGCCACAGCCTTTTGATGTAAAAAAATCCTTAAAGTAATTCAAGAAAAACAAATCAAAACACCCAAGTATCCCGACATACTGACTTTCTAGCTGTGCACTACTGCAGTATTGGTAATGTCAAATTTATTGCCATGGATGTCTTCTCTTTCAACAGGGTAACCAACCAATGGTATAGCTGCAGGACTTGTTTCAGGAGTTTCCACTTCCAGACCTTCTTCAAAGGTATGAAAGTACAGCTCAGCAATCACATACAGATGTTCACATTTGCCACATACTGGAAAAGCAAACTAAGATTTTTGAAGCATAAACATCGGTCATGCTTCTTTATTTACATTCTGAAATTCCTACATTTTTCCTTCTTTGGGCAGTAAAATGATATCTTCTTTGAATATTTAGGTGGAATTGCAAATGTGTTCCAAAGAAATATTTTTCCATTAGCTACCAATGTTCCTTTGTGTTCTTCTTTTGAAAGATTATTTAAATGCTAATATAAGAAAAATGAACACAACTGGCATAAAGAATGTGAGACGGGAAAATTGAGTTTAAATATTGTAGCAAATAAACTATGTAGAAAACATGAAGTGTTCAGCGGATTATTAAATCAAGTAAATTTGTCAGAACTGTCTTAAAAATTAATGTGCTTTCAACTTCCCTTAAATAATAGGGCACTTGCTTTTAAAGAGTACACAGATAAGACAGGCCCTTTTCTGTAGCTAAACTGATAAGTGTTTTTCTGAAAAAGTTAAGTGTTGCTACACATAAGAATAAAATATTCGTCAACAAGCTACTTTCTATTTCCTCAGATCTACAAAAATAACATATTTTACAAAACATCTGTAATCATAAATTTTATCAGAACACATATAAAGCAAGCTCACACAAGAGAAGAGACGCATCATGTGGAAAAAAGAGCAACAATGTATTTTACTCCTTAACATTCACATCAATTACATTATATTTCTGGGTTACATTTGTACATTAAAACATTCATTATAATAGGTTTCAGCTACAGGATAAATAAAATAAAAACTGCACAAATACACTTAAGGTCCCTTTCAAGGAGACCTCAAGCACCACGGTAAAAACACTTTAGCTGCCTCATTTACATGACTATATTAGATGCTTGCCTGTTTTCATTTAAAATAAAAACTTTAAGGTTTAAAATAAGAATTTACAGCAGGGGAACAAACATAGGCCAGGCATAGTGAGAACCAGCCACCATAAATACATCTTAGCCAGAAGGTCAGTGTGTTATTAGTCCCAATTATGCTGAAGTGTAAGAAGTCTTCGTGTTGCAGACAATTATTCACTGCTGAATGAGCACAGACCACTGAGCTGAACACTGACTTCCATCACAGACAAAGGCTTACGCAATAATGATCTATTCTGACAAATTCCATACGGATTTACTTATTGAACCCTTCCCTGGTTTCAGTTCACTGATTCTTCCATTTCAATATAAAGACAGAAAATATCTGCATCTCCTAAAATTTTGGTGTTTTCCCAAATATTTATTTTTCATTAAGTTGTGAAGTCCCCATTTCATTTTAAATATATTTCAAGTTACAAATTTTCCTTGGGTGCAAGTCAAATATTCTTAATACAACATGAGGCAGCCTAAACTGATGACCTCACTGTAATTTAAAAATATGAGCTCTGATTCCTCTTGACATACAAGAATTTATACAGATTTAATTCTTAGCTTTTATTTTTAGAACTGAAAAGCAATGCAGGTGACAGTTTGTCTGTACCCCGACAGGGTAATGGTTTTAATTCAAAACCAAAAGAAAATAGCCTTGTCCAGGCTACCAAAACTATGTCCACTGGAAGACTCCTGTGCAAGGAGCAAAAGACCAATTAAGAGGATCAGAGACTTATTTTTGCCTCTATTTTGTGAGCCAGGAAAGCAGTCTGCCATGTCAGCATCCTTCTATGGGCTCTGCTGTCTGTGGATAATACCCATTCTCTTATGACTCCCTTGGAATATCCAAGGAGAAAGGAAGAATAAGAGGCTCTCAAAACCATGGGAGATCAGAGGATGTGGGGAGGGGAAGAGAAGATATGATAGAGAGAATACAATAAATTTTGCAAGAGAACTTTAAAATCAGCTTGGCAGGGAGAAGACTTCAAATGGTTTGCCTCTTTGGTCCCTGCAGAATGCAAATTGTTGGTCTGCTGAAAGAGCTGACCTTTCCATCACAGCACATGTGCCTTTATCTAAAGATTTGCCATTCTCATATTCTGTCTCCATCTACACCTGGCAGATGTAATCTTGTCAGCAAATAGTTTATTCTTTTTGCATTTGAGGCCCAAATCAATGAAGTCTAAGATATATCCATTCCATATAAAAAGGGACTTGGATGAAATTTAACTGAAATTACCACAACCAACCACTACAAAGGCATATGCACACCACTGACAAATGAGTAAACACAGGCTGAGCCAAATTAAGCAACTTACAGATGATGTTCCAAAAACATAAACAAGCTTATTAACATATCTGTTCTGCAAGTTACAGCACAGCTGCAGATTTAAGCTCTATGGTACAAGATCATGATTTAAGAGCCTATATTCCTCTGAACCCTCAGCATCAGTTTCCCATAATGACATCGTTATTGAATGCTTCCACATAGAGCAGCAGAAGCCAGGAGAGACCAAGGTTTTATTTTAAAGTGTACAGTAAAAATGGCAAGTGATAGGTTATGGGCTTTATTAGACTAACTGAAGAGAAATCTCTCTTTTTATCCCAAGCTTTGGTTATTTTTATTTCCATTTTATTTGAATTTGCTTGCATTAGTCCCCTCCTCTTTCTTATACAATTACTACGAAATAAGAAAACTGCTGGTTCAGGACAAACTGAAATCGGAACATTAATTCATGTCCCTGTGGATCTTGGGAAAAAGCCAATGCAAGTCTTGAAATTTATCATGATAAACTCCTGGCACCCACTAATCACAAGACTGTATCTTCCCATAAGATAAGGGGTGGATTTTTGGCATGGGAATGAACACATACACCTAGCTGTTTGCAAAGGCTTGCAACCTGGCAGCCCTTCAGTAAGGTTTCACTCACATAGCTGTTACTGTATACTCTCCAGCTATGGCTGGGAAGTTGATAATCCTTAAGATATGAGGAGAGTTTTGATTTCTGACACAGCATTCCTGAGATAAATGTAGGATCAGAGAGATGCTTTGAAATTCCCAGAGATACCCCACTGGTAAACTGCTACATGGGAACAACGTTTAACAAAGTGCCTTTAAAAAGAAGGAAAAAAAAAAATCCTCACAGAATTTGTGTTTGCCTTCAAACAATATATTAAATGTAAACCAGACACAGAAGAGACCATCCCTAAATCTGTTTTCCCCAAGAAAAATTTCACAACAAAACTTATTATTTTTGCCTACCACAGAGATGACATCTATTATTTCCAACTCTATTCCAGTTTCTTATAAAAAGCATGAGTTGTTTTTTTATCACTGGCACAATTCCTTCCTGCTATGGTAACTACATGTCATTTCAGAGCATAAACTTGTATTTTAAACAGTCTCACTACATAAAGATACAGCCACCTTCAAGCGGCCATGAAACTTGCCTGTCCATTTAACTTCTAATGTTTCACACAGTTATTTTCTCATTTTAACCTTAGCTAGTCAGCAACATGCTTTATCATATATCAGCATATTTACCATATGAGGGACTTTGTAACTATCCAGGAAAAAGAACACAGAACTGCAAGTGCCAGAAGGGTTGCTATCAATGCCCAGTATTTCACTGGTGTACATGTTATCAAATTAAATTGCATTGCTTCCTCTAATAAGGTTTTGTGGGTGTAATCTACCCATGTCAGCCATCAGGGCTGCAAGTGCCCAATTATTTCCTGTCTAGTTAACCTCCTATATACCAATTCAAATCAGCACAAGGACCACAAACCTTTCGTGTCCACAATAGCTAAAAAATAATTCATAAATGCAATAGTCACTTCTGTACCAGATCTCCAGACAAATGTTATTTGTGTGGCTGAAACCATGCAGCAATGAATACTAAGAATTTCATGAGAAAAAAGCACTACTCACAGACTAAAACATTATGCTTTTTTGACATCAACTGCCCATTGCAGCAAAGATCAACGAGAGGCCTCAAAGGGAAAGTGCCAAAAGCACTTGGGCAGCAGCAGGGAGAGAGGTGTGGCAGGTTCTAACTCAGTGTCCCACTCCTACCAATTCTCCCTCTGCCTCCATCATCCTCCTGCTCCCAGAACAAGTCTTCCTGTTCAGCATCACAAATAGACCACAGTATTTACTTTGAGACAAGAGCAAGGGGCCAATGCTGGCATACCCCATCTGTCTGTGTCTCATCTGGCCAGACACCACTGTCCCTTCCCCCAGCAGTGATAGGGCAGCGTAAGGGGAACAGAGAGGCTGTGACAGCTGCACCCACACCCCTGGCACCACTGCACTCCTCTCATGGGGCAGCTGCTATTTTGAACAGGGCAGCCACAGACTGCAAAGCCATCAGAGCCAGAGGAGGGTCGGGAATCAGCAGAAGATCAGATACTGGTATGGTAACAAGGGATCCCCTTGCACAAGACTGACTGCAGCATTTCTGGAAATAACTAAGGCTTTCCTAGAGGCAGGAATGCAAGTGTTAGGTGATTCTTTCTTTTCTTTTTTGTTTTCTTTGCAGTTGTTGGGAATCCTGAAGAGGTATAAGGCACTAAGTCTAGAAAAAGTTTGGTTTGCTATGCTTGGGAAAAGATAAGAAGCTAATGAGACTGAGCCACAAGGGACACAAATTATTATCAGGAAAGAGTCACTTCATTCCAAAAAGAAAGAAATCAAGAATTCTCCTTTTTGAATTCACTGCAGCATTTGAGTATTAAGAAATGCAGAAATTTATGACAATGAAACAGAAAGCTGTTACCACAGAGTAAATCTAACAGCTTAGGGATAATGTCTACCAAAAGAATAAATGGAAAAGTTAAAGTAGGCCTTTGGCATCAGAAGGCATAACACACATCTATTTTCCAAATGAATATGGGAATACTCTCTAGATAGAAGGGCACTTAGATGATTACTATATTGTTTTTAAACCATTTGTAACTATTAGTAAGCCAGTATTCTTTTGCAGGCCCACAATAAGAGAGACTAGATACAACTCTGTGATGAATATACCTGCTAATCTACGTATCATTATTTCAAGTTATTTAATGTCTGTTTTGTTTCTTGAGTTCTTTAAAGCCAACTTAATATGCAGTCCTCATCTGCCAGTGCTACATTTAGTAGTTCTGGTGAAGCGTGGGGTTTTCCCGTTTTTTACAAATACCTTAAGTAAAACCAAATTTTTAAGTATTTCAGATGTTACATTACCTGTCAAAGGAATGGAACTGCACAGGCTGCTCAGCAGCTCCGTCACCAAGAACTCCAAGGAAGGTTGGTGGCAGAAGAGCAGCATCCACTGCAGTCCCATCAGCTGGTGTGCTCACCAGGCTTCTCAAGATGTCCTTCACATTGACATTTTTTGCAGCTGGCACAGAAACCACAGATTTACTCTCTTCAGTTCCTGTCTCACTTCTGCTCTCCTGAGATTTATTGACTTCTAACGAGAGCGTGCACAGGACTTCACTGACTGCATCTGGGCCTGCACTGACACTCAGAGGTCCTGCTTCAGCAGCACCACCTGAACAGTTTGTTTGTGCTGGAGCTGCATCCTCCCCAAGACCAGAATCCCTTCTCTGCATAGATGCTGTACTTTCTGAATCTTCAGTAGAGGCCGAAGCACCAAGAGCAACAGATGGGCTTTCCACGACTGTTCATGCCAAAAGACCAGAAAACACATTTTAAGGTCATTATTAACAGAGAAATATTCACAACATTGGTCCTAAAGAAGATTTCTACAGCATTTTAAGCCACATTATTTCATTTGGCAAATTAATTAATAGTTCACCTGCAGCAGGAGTCTCATTATTTTCATTTTCTGATTCCTTGAGTGACTGGCTTTGGTTTGGTGGTCGTCTTTCGTTCTGGGGTTCCAGTATATCTCTGTATTTCGAAACCATGAGCACAGAAATAAAATATACAACAGCCAAAGCCAAAAACTGAGCCTGTTTACTATCTTCCTGTAAAAAATAGACACACAGATTTTTCCATTACAATTTCAGCAGTATGTTTATTTTTCTGTGAAGCATGCCCAGCACTACCATAAACAGACCAAGAGGAAGCTGACATGTCAGCAATGGAAGAACAATATTCTCTAGTCACAGTTTGTCTCAGCTATAAAGCTAAGGAATACAACACTTGTTGTATTCAAGTGGCACTAATCCTTACATTTTTCTTTCATATGACAACCTTGGCTAAGGTTGTGTGTTTTGACTTCATGTTTCAAATTAGTGTAGGGTCTAGGTCCCCTTTACTCACGGGTGTTTCTTCTGTTACATTTCCTCAAAAATGCCAAGATATTAACAGCATTTGCAAAACAAGCATATTCTACATGACTGGAACACATTAATGAAGGAAAAGGAGCAAATTCCAGAACAAGTGTTAAGGTTTTATTTCATTATCAAATAGTCCATATGGATGTAATCTACTATGTACAATTTAAACAAGAATTGACCAATATGCATTTGTATTGCAGCTATAACTTTATGAAGAGATTTTAAGAAAACCTTGAAAACAAATCTTAATATGAATTATGCCAGGTTCCTCCCCAGAGAAATCAGTCACTCCTAGTGAAACAGGGAAAAGTGGACATAGAGATTTAGCCTAAGCCTGTCCTTTTTGACTACCAAAGGAAAAAAGCTTCATGCACTTTTGGGTCACAGGAGAATGAAGTATTTGGATCCTCACTGACTCATCCGTAATAAATGAGAGTTTGGAGTTTTTTACCCCTCATTCACATCAGGGCTCAGGTAACACTCAATTTTTTCCTCAGCAGTTGAAGAAGCTAAGTTACAATATCAAGCTCATTCTATCATGATTGTAGTGCCCATCAAAGCTCCCTATTCCTTGAAGAGCTCTTTAATCAGTTATTCTGGGAGATGTTTATGAGAAGCTTTCTATTAAGAACAGGTAACATAAGTTGATCCTATCTGTTGCACCAAAAAAATAACCTATCTTCCCCTTGGCCTGACCCAAAACCTTAACTTTCATAGAATAATCACAGTATGAGATTGAGGAAGCCACCTACAATGGTAAGGATATAAAGAATTTTCTTCCTAGATGACTATTAAGATGGTTTCTAACTCTACTTAATAAAGTGGTGATTCAGTGAATTAGAACCAACTCTTCCTTATTTTTCCAGCTGTGTTTGAAGAACTGCTTGAAATAAAGCTCATGTGTCACTGTAAGTACTGCTACTGGTGGGTAAGTGGATTCCATCAGAGCTCCTGCTGTAGAACTCATAGATTCAAATTATGCCACTCCTGGTTCTAAGTGCTGAATACAATGTAAGAAATTGCATGCAAATAAAACATTTAGATGCAAGTGTAAACAGCTCACACAAAAACTATTCCCAACCAGATCTTTCTAAATCTACTTTTCCCCCATAGCTCCACACCTCAGCCAAAAAGCAGAGCTATTGCATCATTTTATATTTATTGTGAAACAGAGAGCCTGATGGATTAGATATGCAAAAAAAGCAGAGGTTGTGGGTGGGTGTTGTTTTGGTGGTTTGTTTGAAAGAAAAAAGTTTACAAAATGTGCTTGAAGAAATCATTAGGATTACTTTCATTGCCACCAGTATAATAGAGGCACTTCCTGTTACTCTCTTCACACTGATACTTAAGTAGCGGTTGAAAGAAGCTTTCTTCAATCAATGATTACAGTAAAAATAAAACTCAAAATCCTTCACTTTTCTGGACATTATACTTGCTAAAGAGTCTAATAATTGTAAACCAAGTTGTGGTGTCCAGGCTTGTGGCCACCAATGAATCACAGCCATTATAGCTGCGGTATTTGCTTACAGAGGGGTTTTTTACAAGCAATCAATCTCAGTTTCCTCAATATCAGCTATAAAGTTGCTGACACAGGGCAAAGATATTTTTATTCAATCCAAGACTAAAAAACATGTGCATATTTACATCACCTGCACACAAACTGGTTCCTCTGAGGGGAAGTAAAGGAATCAGAGATGACCTCTAATTTCCAATTAGCTAGAAGAATGTGACTTTTTCAAAACATAAAAACATGTTTATGATACATAAACATATACATAAACACGTACATTGTCTATGTACACATTTGTAATAAACACAACATAATTAATATACAACAGGCAGAAATCAATACTTAAGTACACAAAGAGCCAGACCAGGAGACAGTTGGGTTTCACCTCTCCCCTCTTTCCAACCCCAAACACTACAACAGTTGCAGAGTATTATGAGTTCCTAATTACTGCAAGCAGTATTCCCTTTTTGTACATCCAATTTAGCCAAACTCTGTAACACAGAGGAAGCATTCAGCAAACAGATATAAGCAGAATGCAAAGAAAAGGACTTTATTTACTTACTATATCTCTGAACACTACTGCTCGGAGGCGATTAATATCCATATCCTGCAGAAGTCTGTCATGGTCCCTTATTGGAGAAATGCCACCAGTCACAATGTCCACTGGACTCTATTAAAAAAACCCAATTGTTTAAGATCCCGTTTTTAAAAACATTCTACCAAGAATCATTAAGTGTGTACAATAACCCACTGTACGTGGTATTGTCATAACTAGAGCAGAAAGGCCAGATGTGCATTACATCTTTAAAAGAGAAAAAATCTGGACATTTCTTGCAACAGACTTAATTTCCAGCATTTGTGCCACCCCACTTCAGGTGTGTTAAAGTATCAGTGGTGCAGGTACAAATTTAAAAACTCATCCCTCTGAACACAGTAATCATTGTTAACTTAGGTGTTTCTGAATGTGGTCTTTAACTTGCCTTTGCTGCAGATTTTCCTGATCCTACAAAGCCTTGCACTGCTTTTTTATTCTTGCCAGTGTCTCCAATAGGCTTTATCTGTGCATGCTGCTGACACTCCAAGCAATTTCTTACTGCTATTGCACACACTTGAGGGGAAAAGAAAGAATGAAGAGTTATTCTGAGAAATAGTATTGTTCTATATTCCCTGACAGAAATGCATAATACAATTCTGTTTACCAATTAAAATTAAATAGTTTACGCACATTAGTAAAATACTTTGTTTCCTTAAGTTTTAGACAATTGCAAAACAATGCTCAAAATTCTTTAATCATTTATAACTAATAATAAATGCTAAACTATTAGAACATATATGCTGTTTCTAATGGATACTTCAAAGTGAGTGAGCATCCCTCAGTGGAATTTTACCATGCATACAACCACGGGGTGGCTAGGGTGAAGACAGTTAAATTTCACAAACTAGCAATGGAGAAGACAAGTGATACACCAGTGAAACAATGGCAACGTTTGCTTCACAATACTCTGTTACTCTTGGGCTAAAAGTTCTGAAGTTACACAACTTTTTACTTTTTTTTTTTTTAACTGCACATTTGTGCCCTATTTCATCTTCTAATATGTATTTTCAAAGGAAAAAAGAACTACCCCACCTCTATACCTGTTTGCATCCCATAAATCTTGTTCTACCTGCACAAAGTTTTAATTGCCTAGAAAGGGAGAGGAAGGCTAGTTACTGTTGAGGCTCTGAGCTGCTCTGGCACTCATGCAAATTAAACTTTTCATTAAAAAAGTCTTACAGCATGCAACAAAGCATGAGTTCTCTCCTCCTATATTAACGACCTGGACCCTGCTATGATCTCATATATTCTCATTTTCAGAATATTTGTTACTTTTTTAGGTAACTGACCATTTTCTTTCAATCCAATTTGAAGCAAACATACAGTAATAATTGGATACAATTACTGCCCACTTTGAACCCTCCAGAAATTCATACTTCTAGTTTTCACCATACCTTCATATACTGACCTTCAAGTGTTAAACCTCTTATCTAAGTATTGCAAAGGTTCCTTTTTATATATAGTACAAGATTACTTTTCTTAAGGCTGCTATATTCCCATCCTTAATTATCTGAGGAACTTTGGCAAAAGAAATATCCTCACAGATAAAATCAAAACAGGCTACCAAACTTAATTTATATTATTTAAACTTCTAGAGAGGAATATATATATATATTTATATGCATTGCAGAATACAATAAAACTGTAAAAGATCTTAATGTTTGACTACATTTAGACTTGATTTAACAAAACAATGGACAGAAAAAAAAAAACAAAACTAACAGCTAACTATTTGGTAACTGCAAGCTCCTATGCTCATTAAATGGTCTTCATTTGCTTACCCAGACGAAGACATTGTCGCAGAATTCCTCCAGATGACATATTTTTCTCAGACTCAATTTCAGTGAAACCAAGAGAGCTTGCAAAAATTAGCACATCCACAAGGTTGATTAATCTCTGGAGAAATGTTAAAGATGATTCTACTGAAAGTCCTTGAGTTGGCTCAATATTCTCCAATTCATGCTAGACAGAGAAAAATTGAAAGCAACATTTACTTCTTCACAAAGATAATATTCCTGCATGCTAAATGAAGAAAAATGTGCGCTGGAAGTCCACTATCAGTCACATTCAAAACTAGTAATTACTCATATTCTAGGAACAATCATTAGTATTGGGATTTAATCCCATTCAAGACCACTGTGGGGCAACGAAGGTAGGAAACTTTATTTTATGTTTTCAGGTAAAGAAGTCAAGTGCCCAATTTATCTTAGAGAAAGCGTGGAGGCAGCAAAGGGAGGAAAGAGATGCCTGTGGAAACACCCCATATGCATTTCCCGTTTCCCAAAAGAACAGGAATAATAAATAATACACTCCATAAAGAAAGGCATCCTCCCACAAGTGAGGAATTTTCTAATAAAAATGGAATTTCTTACAGTAGCAGATGTGGCAGCAGAAAGCAATGGCAAGATACCACCACAGGCCATGATCATGTTGTCCATCACTTGAGAGATGAGATGGATTGTGTTGTGCACAAACACCACATTGTCACTGCTATTCACAAAATCCATCACAGTTTTTGTAGAATGGCTGTTCAAAAATTTAACAAAAAAAAAAAAAAGACATTAAGAATAGAGCTTTATTTTGAGGGTATTTTAACATATTTCTGTTTTTGCAAAACTGAAACCAGACACTTAGCAGTGAGGCAGCAAATAATTCATGACTGTAAGGGTCAACTGATATATCTCAATCTAAACCTAAAACTACGTTTTCTGTTCATAAACTGCTCAAGATCATAGGTAGCTAAAAACACCAAGATGATTGCTAATTCTCATTTGTATAAAGATACATTATAGGCTGCTCTATGACTGCTTGCTAGCAAAAGTCACTGTATCAGGAAAGAGAATGAAGTCTCCTGGAACAGTGAACTAGATTTGAACTTAAATCTTTGGAAAACTAAAGCAAATACTAAGGATTTCTCAGAGAAATTAAAAGTCAACAAAGGTCAAAAACTTTCCAAAACAGAGGCTAAGATAGAAATATATTTTAGCTATATCTGATGATGTTCTGATAGGTTAACTTAAACATATCGAAAAATTACAGTCAGACAAAAATTCACCTCAATTTAAATTGTTTGAATCATTTAACTACTCTATTTCTTTATCCTGACATTCCTTTTTATCACTCAGTACAGGTATATAGTTCAGTTTAAATTTGACACTACAAGCTAACAATGGACACCCCTCTTATTTCAGTTACAAAGCCTTAAAATTCAGTCGCAGAATTAATGCTGTTTTCGAAGATCTTCATGATTACATTCCAGATCCCTGTTAGAAGTCAATCTTCAAATTAACATCTCTGGTTTCACAGAACCCTATCAAAGCAGCAACTCAATGTGCGTAAATGCAGAAGCAAGAAATACTATTTTGGATATATTATCTATCTTTCTTATCCACATTTGGATAAGAATAGAAGACACAGGCCCTTAAATATATTAAATATACTTAAATATAGTTAGGAAAACTATAATCTTGGTTGAACAAAAATCAACAGCTAGACTGCCACTGACTTACATGTAGCCAGGAATTCAGTCCTAATCTGTGGGCAAGCCCTGAACCAATACACATTTATGTCTGTAAAGAGTCTTTAAAAAAATAATCTGAGAATAATTTGGTGTAGGTCACAAAATAAGTCAGGCTACTGAATAATGAGTAAAATACCAGATGTCCCTGAGTCTAAGTCAATGAGCCTCTTATAACTGAACACAGTCTGGATCATTCCACATAAAGCACAGGATGTACCTTCTCCACATCTGAATATCTGTTTCTATGGAGAAGAGCAGGTCTGTGAGTAGGCGCTGGTGCATCAGTGACCACTTGAACTCGGGAATACGGAACACACCTGACCTCATGTCCCTCCTCTGCCCATCCGATGGAGCAGCCAGCTCCTGCCCTGAGGAAACCTGCTGTCTTGAGGGCTGAATGCACAGTTTGCAGACAAAAAAGAAAACAAAACACAAAACCCATATTCTGGTTATTAGTTCCCATGGTACTGAAATGCATTTAACAGACTTGAGATTTTAGATATCCAGCAAGTCCAGACTGTGTACGTGGTTCCAAATAAAGCTAAAACTATTACACAAATGCTATTTCATGGATATACCAAAACTACAAACTAGGCTACAGCTGCACTACCACACCTGCCAGTCTAGATATTTACAAGCAGCCACCCAACCTTACCAGGGGGGTAGAATAAGTTGCTGCAGAAAATGGTTTTCCTCCTTTAAGGAAGAATGGTGCAGACTGAAGAGCATCCATTAGGAGGTATCTCTGCAGAAGGGAAGTACTCAGAGACATGACTATTTAACCATTAAAAGCTTAGAAACTAAAGACTAGAGGGCTGAAGCACTGCAGCACACAACAGAAGCCCAGTCATAATTTATACTTGTACAAAAAAAAGGTTGATTGACATTATGTAGTGACAAACTTATCAATTTTTATAGTTTAAAACAACTGAGATGAAGTGTCCATCTAGTCAAATACTCAGTTTATAACAGCATTCATATGTGGATGTACAAAAATCTTGGAGACTTCTCAATACACAAATTATTAAGAATAATGGCTATTTTCACCCAGGGTTAAAAGTACTTTATAGCTTACTCACAAAAATCATACACATTATAATCCCCAGAATGTTTAGGTATGCTTTCTCAAAAAATTAATAAAAAATAACTTCCTTCATTTTCAAGGTGGACGGATGAAGGACAGGTAGAATTTACCTCAGGCATGGATCTGGGGGGCAGAGGTGCTTCTAGACACATGTTAGCTTTCAGCTCCAGTCTTTCTGTATCTGATGCAACACTGGAAACATCAAGCTTGGCAATTCTTTTGTCAGAGGCTCCAGCAGGTTCTGTCACATGTGCATTTGCATTTTCCACAGTTGTTTTGGTTTCACTAGTAATTACATTTCCTTCCTTCAGCTTCTTTTTTCCTGCTGAATCTGGCTGAGTTACTACGTGTGGAACTGCAGAACTCACCATCTCTGGCAAAGTCAGCTCTTGTTTCTTCTCATCCACACGTTCAGTACCCTCAGATTTTAAAAGCCCAGGTACAGGTTGCTTCTCTGGTGTTTCTTCCTGCTTTGTCACTTCGCTTGCATTAGAGTCACATTTCTTGTTTCTTTCTGCAAGTTCTTCTGAAGGTAAAGACAAACTACTTTCATCTTTCAAATCAACAAAGTCATCTTCATCTTCCACCTCTCCTGCTAATTTTTCCAGTCTTTCTGGACTTGTGGGAGTCTCTCCTTCCACAGGGGTTTGCGTGGCTAAAGAAGCAGCAGTGACAGCAACTGTTTCTCCCACAAGCTCAACAGCTTTGTTAAAATCTTCAATTGCTTCAGCTATTCCAGTACTGATTTCTGAGACACTGGCCTTCACTGTTTCTGGTTCTTGAGAAAATTCCACACAAGGCACTGCTTTTAAATCCTTTGTAGGACCCATATCCTCCCCCTCTAATTCCTCCTTACGATTAGACACTGAAGGAGTTTGTTGCCCACCATCTGATGAGTTTCCTTTCTCATTTTTTTCAGTTCTGCACTGCGTATCACCAGCAGTAATGCAAGAAGGAGCAGCAGCATTCTCTTCTAACTCCAGAGACTGATGTTTTCCCTTGGTTTCAGCTTCTTTGCTAATCCCAGAGATTGTTCTAATTGGAGTTGAAGAATGTACTCCACTCCCTTCACCTCCTTTCCCTTGGTACTCCTTGTACATTTGGGAAAGACTCTCCTTGTGCATTTCAAAAGTTACCTAAAAGGATCAAGTTCAAAGGACATTACAAACTATATATTAATGTCTGTTATCTTGAAAAAAACAAAAACACAAAAAAACAAAATTAATGCTCAAATCACAAATTTATATTGTATATTGTTATTTCCATAAAGAAACTCCTGCACTTTAGATATTACTTCAACTGACAGCAAGTTTTTCTTACATGAACCTGGTTTTCCTGGCTAAAAGGATGAAAAAAAAAAAAGTAAAGCCAGTGTCAAAAAAACCCCAACTGGACTGATCCAAAGGACATCCTAAGCATAAGATCCACAGAATTACTATATTTGAAAACCTCTATTTTTTTGTGAAGGAGGAGGCTGCGAGAAGTAGCAGAGCTTTCACATCTTTTTAGCACCTTTAATATGCTCAGAAATCCACCAAGATACATAAACTTATGAAAATTTTACACTATAAAGTACAATCTCACAAAGACAGAGCACAGAGAAGCACGTAACAAAGCCAAAATCCTGTGGATCCCCAAACAATACCTAAAATTCTCCAGAGGATGTTTCCTCCAGTGAGTGCTGTTCACCCCATCTCAGCCTGAGAAAAGCTACACAAACTGGTTAACGGGAAAAGACTTCTCTATTCCTCAGCTGAAAATATCATTGTTGTTTCTATTTTAAAAAAATCCAAATAGAAAAATTCTTTATACACACACTAATAAATCTCATTTGCCCAAACAAGTACCTGTGTTTTGAAAAATAAAATATCACTAGACTACCTTTTTATTACACTGTTATTCAATTTAGTTTATCCATATCTTTCCACTTAGGATTTAGATTTATATTCCATAACACAAGTTATGGACAGGGAAGTCAAAAAATGTTTGGTTTTTTTTAGAAATTATAGTTGACAAATCAGATATAAGAAAGAGAAAACACAAAAAGTATTTTTGGCAGGTTCTGATGTCAGTATTAGCTTTTTAACATACTATTTTCTCAATTAGTCAAGTATACTAAAGCACTGCAGGAGCAATGCACTATTTTAACATGATCTGAAACATGTCAGTCCTTCAAGTTAATTTAATTGAACTTTAGTGTCTAGAAACAGAACTGGGATATCTCACTCGGCTTGCTTAAAAAAAACCCAAAAAAGTAGTCTTCAAATACTAGTTTTCATTCAGTTATGCACAAAAATGAAGTGTGAATGATTACAAATGCTTGAAAGTTCATCCATCTGTCATAATGGATCCATAAATTATTTGATTCTAGGGTTTTGCTGAAAAGAACATGTGGGGGGCATTATTACTTGAGAAATACTTCCTGAATTGTACCACAATCAGAATATCAAAGTCAACACAAAATAGATCATGCTAATAAGCTGTCCCTTACATTTTTCACTTGTTTTCCAAAACATGATTAGGTAAAGCTGCTACTTTAGGTCTAATCACTACTTTTCTGAAGAAGGAAACTTAATAACTTGAACTTATCTCCAGCTAGCTTTCCCTCATTTCTCTCTCCCTGTTGCTTCCTCCATTTCCAAAACTCCTAAAAAGCTTTGTTCCAGCATGCACTAAAGAGATATTTAACAAATGAAAATGTCATTGTTTGATTTCAGCAAAACTTTTATGTACTTCTCAGAAAGCATACTGCCTCACAATATTTAACAGTGTGGACATCCATATTTTCATGCATCATTCTAATGTAAACCTCATTAAACTCATATGTACGAGTAAAAGTTACCAAGTTTATGGCTTCTCACTTTCCATGAATACAGTCTGTAGGGCTGGCAACTACTTTTGGAGAAATGGGCAGTCAGCTGCATCTCAGCTGGGACAACCTGAGACCTACTCTTTTCACTATACTGCTTTTTCCTAGTGTGCTACCAAGCCCCTTCCCCTTAACAAAAACCTATTGCAGCTTCAGATTTTTCCTTACCAGACAAATTGATCATCTGGTTCACAGCCTTAAATCAGCCTCGCTTGAAAATAAGTCAAAATCTGTTCTTCATAAATCAGGATTGTGAGCTTGCTTTTACTCTCATCCCTCCCCCAGAATCCTGAACTCCACTATCTCATGGTCACTGCAGCCAAGGCTGCCTCTGACCTCCACATTTCCAACCAGGTATGATCAACATTTAAAAACACCATGTATAGTACAGGGATGCAATACCATTTTACAACTAATTTCATCTAAAACCTGGAACAGGCAATGCTTTGGAAGATATTACAGAGCAATACTGAAAATGAAACTGCACACTGCAGGATTTTTAATTGCTACTAAAAAGAAATAGAAACAAAGACCAGCAAGAAGGTCAATACTGACAACTTGTCTTCACAGGTAGATAATGTAAACTTATGGGCAAATAAATCCAAGGAAAATCTGATGAGAATCTACACTGATTTCAGAACAATGAAAAAACTGTAAGAAAACACTGGTGAAGAAAATTAGGCTGTACAGATCTAAAGGAAAACATCACTCCCAAAAAAAACACTCTCAATGAGGATAGCAGTTTCTACTTTGACCATAAACACTAACAAGAATTCATGTTACAATGTATTAAATACTGACCCTTAAATAAAACTCAAAATACCAAGGCACAGAATTAGAAAGACCACATTAACCAGTATTTTTCTAACATCCATTATGAGTCCAGAGGTTTCTCATATAAAAAAAGGATACAAATTTCAGAAATTCTGCTTTGTAAAATCCAACTTTACAAAAGCCAACTTTCAGGCTGTATAAACACTTCTGTTCACTATATCAATCTGTAATTCAATTTGACAGGAAACCAAGAAATTGTGGTTCTACAAAGGAGGCACTAGACAATTGTTCCCCTACAAATTCTATTGCATGATGTGGCATTTATAAAACACAAAGCCAAACTTTATGAGTACACAAAGCCAAACTATACATATAAAACAAAACACCTAAGGTTAACAAAATTGGTACCAACAAAAATGCAAAATTAAGTAGAACTTATGATTACTAAAAGCAAGTGCACAGAGTACATAAAGGTTTTAAAGATTAAACATTAGGACCTGCAAGCACACAACAATTTACAAGACCTTGAAGAACCCTAAGTGTATGTAAGTAATTTTTTCATTTTCCTTAAGGCATTTGCAACTGTAAAGCTGATAATACAAAATTAATTACCAGAAATTGTTCTAAATTAGTGAGCTAAAAGGCCAATCATTAATCTTCACCATCATTTGATGGTTAATCCATAGCTGTCTGCAATGCTTGGAATGCATCTCTACACACTACAAGTTGAAGACACTTGTGAGCTAATAACTGCAGCATTTGCCTCTGCCATTAATTTTAACTTAATTTGACATCCAACGTTTACTAATTGCCAAGGAGAAAAATTAGCATCCAGCAATGAGAAAGAGTAAGATGATTGACATTTGCATTAAAGAACATGGAGAAAATATTTTAACTATACATTAAGATTTAGGCCTTTTTTCCCATTTTCACATGAGCAATTTCATAGAGCAGAGAAAGGAAGGGAATATTTTTCCAGACAGGTCAGATAATCATATATATTTGTTTCCTTATGAGTCTGCTCAGTGCAAACCAGCTCCTGTCACCCTGAAAATTAAGCCTTCTGATAATGTTTTCATAGTTTTACTTTCCCATGAAAGTCCTGTAAATATGAGTTGCTTATCACATTCCTTCTAAGAAATGCCTTTTGATGGACATTTCACATGACCAGTGTGCTTGGGAAGGTGGTAACTTAATTATCCAATCCCTGGTCATTGTCGAGAATCTGTAAATCCTGGAGTAAGAAAATAAAATCACAGGTTTTTGTTCTGACATTGAGAGTGGTCGTGTGAATCATTTTGTGTCCTTTAGCGACAAGCGCCTTTGCTGGTTTACATAAACTCTTCATGATAAATGAAAAAACTCTTCATAATTCCAAAAAGCATCACAACTTTTTAAATCTTAACTAGAATGTTATTGACCTGCTTTTTTCCCTTCTCCTCTACTAACACTAACAGTTTCAAAAGTGTAATTCAATCTCCAAACATAAACAGGCCTGTTTAGACAGGATACACCACTATCAGAGATATCAAAATTAATTTTCAGCTCAGCACAGGAAAAGCTACAAATATACTGTGTGCACCATGCACTGAGTTACAGTCTGTAACCCCCTGACTTGAGGAATCTCTGGGCTATTTCTGAGTGGTTCACAGAAGCAAGCTAAGAAAAGCAAGTTAAAACATACTTTGCAGGACACTACATATGAAAGGTTTCTTGGAGTCTAAACTTCCACCAGAAGCACATTCACTGATGTAAAAGGTGGGGGGAAACCACTGTTTCAAGATGGTTTCATGTTCCTGTATCTTGCATTTTCACCTAAGAAGCAATAGTTCTGCCTGTTTTTTTTTTACTCATCTTGAGAAAAAAAAAATAATTTCTACAATAAGAAAGCAAGTACTAGTCAATATAATTCATAGAAGTCTGCTAATCTGAGGGACAATTTTACTTCAAATCAAGTCACGGTATAGCTTACTGTTACATCATCATACAGCAATAAATTCAAACTGTATCCCAAACATGTATTAGCTCATTTTCACTATGGAAATTAATGCTTTTAATGAGTTTAAATTGCAGGATATGAGTACACACAATCTTCTCAAGGTATGTATTTTCTATCTCAATCCCTGCCATCATTCCTACAGTTCAAGGGACTGTCAAACTCTATCTTGTACACATTTGATATTTAGCTATTAACAAAAATATTCTGTAACTAAAATCAGCTTTTGTCACCCCGTTGTTACAATGTCCAGCAACAGATCTTAACACACTGCTCACTTCTGCCATCCTTTTCTAGTATCTCCATATATTGTTGGCAGCCCTACAGCAAAGACTCCACATCCATCATTTCAAATAATGGCCAGGAGCCCTAATTCAGGTCCCACAATGTGAACAGAGGTAGCTGCAATTATAGAGGAGGATTGCTTCAAATTGCAGCAACAGCAAAGAAAACCACTAACAATTCTTGAGGCTGCAGACACAGGTCCCATCTTCCAAAGATTTTTTACACCAAGTCATACAGATGAGAATCCTCTCTCTCCTCTAGTCTTCTTTACACATGAAGACTATTTCGGAGCTTCTTGCCTCCTTATGCACTCTCTCCACTTCAAATGTTTCCATAATTCTTTTTCAGAGTTCTGGCACTTAGTAGCAAGTTTCTATTACACTCTTCTTTTAAGGCTTCTCTACAGCTTTATAAAGGCCTTTATAAATTCCCAGTTTACCTTGCTCCCTCCTATTCTCATTTCTTTCAGTTTGGATTAGTCAAATGTTAGCATCCTGCAGCTTTATTCATGACACCGCACTCCTTCAAAACAAGTGAATAATGAGATGGAGGAGCTCCCCATTAACCATACAGGCTGCATGTGTAAGAGCCCATCACTGGTACACACCTCTGCCTGCTGAACAATGAAGATACTTTCTTCTCCCTTGGGCCACTGGTTAGAAAAGCCTTCCCAGAGAGTTACTACAAAAGAAGCTGTAACAAGGAAACACCTGGTAAAGGTGAGGGACTGTATCATCACAACACATCTTGGGGTGTGCACAGCTCTAAAGGAGCACATTCCAGTCTCCAAGCTCCTTCTGCTCTCCATAACTCAGGTGAGAGTCACTCAGCTGAGAATTACTTCTATGTAGAATAAGTAATATTTATTAATAAAAACTATTTACACCATTAGAATGAACATAATATTGAATAATTTCAAGGATACTCCCAAGCTTTGCTCAACTGACATATTGGACATGGGACAAGTGGTACAATGACCCTCTGGGCCACGTACCTCTGCCTCCTCTCAGGGCAATGCAGATACACTTTTCAGAGGACCAAAGAACACCTGAAGACTTCAAAACTCCCTGGAGTTGAAAATCTCTGCTATGGGAGAGCAGGAGACTCTCCTGCCCTCATGACAGGAATAAAAAACAGACAAAACCTTCCTAAACAAATCTTGGATGCCAATGGGATTTGGATTCCAGATTCCGATGGTCTCTTACCTTCTAAAACTAAGCCACATTCACTTCTCTGCAAATTAGTTTTTTAATTGCCACCATATAGTAACTCCTCTACCACCCAATCTCTGCAGCTTTTGCCAGTTTTCCCTCATCAAACAGTGATGAAAACCTGGCAAACACAGCACACATAAATGTACTGGTATTCTTTCCCCCCAATTAAATTAAATGGGCAGGGCATAAAAGAATATACAAATTTACTTAACATTCACAGTATTTATTACAACTGAACTTTAGACTGAAAACTGACAATTAGTTAGAAATACACTGCACTGTAAGGTCTCACTATTAACATTCTGAGATTATACTTCTCATTCAGATCAGTGAATAAAATGTTTCCACTTAAATAGAAACAGAACTGCAGCTTACACATATCAACATCTGAGTCTTACTTGCTGAACATTTCTTGAGCTACTAAAAAAAAAAAACAAAAACAAAAACAAAATCATTCTTCACCTGAATATATTTCCTTTAACAGAAAGATAACATGAATCCACTTTATGTAGTAAAATATATTTAAGGGACTGAAATAAGCAGATGTTAGTCTTCCCAGTAGTTTAAAACACTCAGATACTTTAGGAATGTATTATACTGCACAAATAATTTTATTCTTTTAAAATTCGGGAAAATAAAAGGGAAGTTGTCCACCATTCTTGACTTGGCCTAGTTAGCATGGTTGCAATGTTTAAAAAACAGAAGTTCTTAGGTGCTTTCATATATTCAACACTGGCCAGTTAGAACAAACTGGAGTTCTGATTTAATTTTTCCAATATTTTCATTGAACTAGAAGCAACAGATTAAACACCTTTGTATACAATGGCTTAGTATCTGCAAAGCATCAAAAATAATACAGACATAAACAAAATACATGAGTAATACTGAGAAATTCGGCTTTTAAAAGGTTGTACACATGTACACACCTTTTAAATTCTGAGTGCAAGGAAGTCAATGCAGTGCAATTATGCTGGAAAAGCCACTGCTGCTTATAAAACACTGTGCAGCTGTTGGAGGAGAGGGTTACAGTGACAAACAGCTTCCCTGCTACAAAGGTGGCAGGAAATCTATCAAACTGGACAATAAAATTGCAATTGAGTTTCTTTGGCTTTTTATAGCAGCCGCATGTATCTTGATGTGTAGCTCTGCAAAACCTATCCAATTCTGTACACTGGTCCTTTATGTACTAGTTCTTTATCATAGAATGGTGTTATAAATTAGTGGCACGAATGGCACAGAGGGCTGTAAAAAGGAAAAATAAGCAGTAACCCAATACAATTAGAGATGAAATAGGAAAAACCCAAATTGGTTATTCTCTTTCTAATGTTAAGGAAATATTTTTGCTCCCATAATTCCCACATTACTTTGAAAGCATGCTAGAAATCAAAAATATCTGAGATGCACTTAGCATCGAACAATTTGTCCACTGAATTATGCCTATACCAGGTTATGTGTGAATCTCTATGAATTTCAATAATGGTATAACAGGATAGAAGACTATTTAAAATAGTAAAATTAACAGGATTAAAAAATCATTATAATTATCTGTTTATAAGGACATTTTTCAAGAGTTTTTTTGTGATTTATCCTAATTTATGTTTATGTAATTAAGAGGCAGCTCTGAAGTATCATCTAGTTTTATATGGCTAGTTGCATGAATTGTATGACAAAAAAAGTTCAAATGGAAAGTGCATAATAAAGGTGAAATTTTAAAATCTTGATAATGGAATCATCATTCACAACAATATTGTCAACTTAGTTTCTGGCCACTTTTGCTGTTTAAACATTCTCATTTCAGCTTCTGGAACTAGTACTGATATCCAAACAAACCGAATTCCTCCATGAGTCCTTCAATATTCCACCACCATACTGCCCACACTCACACACTTCCAAAGTTGCCATCATTCAACTTCTTCTGAAATTGGACAGAAGAACAGACAGATATATATTGACCAGAAAGTCAATTAAGTTAGACTTGGGAAAACTTACAGGGAGCTACTGCTACAACCAAGGACACCTCTCTATTGCAGCATGCCAGGAACCAAAAATGAGAAGCATAGGTTGAAGTAGGTCATCTTCCCATTCACTATGGCATTTTACAAAAACATACAGCCTTTAAAATACAAATTAATAAACCAGACCAACATTACCTACATCTATGTATTTTTTTTTGTCTTTTCTAAAACTGTGGTGTTTTGTTCTTGACATTTGGTCATGGCATTACAAAAAAATCTTTGGTTTTTTCTCTAGGAACTCTAGATCATTGATTAGCCACATTAAATCATTGAAGAGTGTGACCAAAAATCCATATAACCTTTCTGACATATATGCTGTTTAAACGAGATTTCTGCCATTACATTATCTTATAAAAGGAGTCTAGGAATAGAACTACAGATTATAAGATAATGTACAAGCTCATTTCTAAATTCAAGACACCAAAGCTCTGAGTAACAATCAGAAAGATGGTCTTCCTTTATTCACCTCTCCATCTTTCCCCAGGCACAATTGCCAGCAATCACACACATGCTAAATTATGCCAGCTTTATATAAAAACACATTAGGGATCTTTACTCTGGCTACAGTTTGCCATTGTACAATTCACCCATGCCCTCTGCATCTTGGGCAAAAAGAGGAAACTGGTTTTTGAAGACTGCAAAGCCAACAAAAAAGAATATTAAGAATGTTCTGACACCTAAAATGTGATCTCTGTAAGGGTTAAAAAAAATGTGGCCCTGGGTGCTTTGCACCAGAATTCCACTTCGCTAAGTGACTGTTTAATAAAGTTATTTCACCCATTTTTATTACAAAGATTTCTACAGTTGTCTCCCCATAGCTCAAGAATCCACCATCATCCTCTGAATGCAACAAATAGAGCTGCAAAATAACAAGTCTCTTGCTGTCTGACCTCTTTAAAAAAAAAAAATAATTCAAAATCCAAGACCTCAGAAATGCCAATAATTCCTTAGTATCATAAAGTGATCTTTTGGATTTACAGATGTCCTTTTCACACTGCTAAGTTGCATGCATTTAGAAATAGGTAATTTATAATTTAATTCATTAGAAGTAAATATTGTGATAATCAGAATAATTCTAAGGCCCACACTGGCCTCACTCTTTTGTTTAGAATAAGGCAGTATAAAACACCTTTTGTACTACTGTGCCTTATTCAGAGAACCGCTAATAACTTTCATGATGTAACTCTGGTTGTAACAACGACAAAATTCAGATAGAACAAAGGGTAATAGTCTCATTCATACTGCAAGGATTTGCACTTTGCCCCATATTCCATGACAGTTTAACAGCTGAAGCATCTGCCTTAACTTGGATTTCTTTGCTTTTTACTCATTTACAGCCTTTTGATGTTACTAAAAGGTATTTTTGTTGCTGAATAGCTATGTTGCGCCACCTTGTGTTCTTGCTGTTACTAAAAAGCAAGACCAGCACCAAAATTTTTCAGATATGCACCTGAAATTTGATTAATCTCACCTTTGAATGTGTGATTGAGAGTGTATCCACCCACACACGCCAGCCACCCCACTCATATTTTATCGCGTGGTACAGCAAAATCCGAAATATGGTGTAAACCATCTCAGTTATCTTCTGCTCCTCAGAAGTCTTTGGATTAAAACAACAAAGGGAAAGCATCCACTCCTGCCAGACAGAGCACTGCAACAAACTCCTGCAAAACACACATGCTATTGAATCATATTTTAAAATATATCTTACAAATATATCCAACAGCTAAATCAAGAATCCAACATGCTTAGAAAAATTGCTACATGTAAGCTTCTCTAATTTTTCATACTGAAGACTTTGCTAGAGTACAGAATTTGCTGAAACAGTAATGAAGCTGTATCGGCCCACATGAGTTTAATTTACTAGGAAACCTTCTTTACTTTATATATTTGTGCATAGAGCAAGCCCTCTTACCTCCTGTTTTCTCTGCTGTTATTAAACAGTTTAATCATATCTGAGAGAAAGGCTCGCCGGACCTCCAGAGTTTCTGGACACTGTGGAGAATTACGGATCAGGATTGCAATAACCTTCAAAATCTCTGTAAAACAGTTCATGAGTAACAAAATATTAGGACTAAACATAGCATAAAACACAAGGCCTCTTCCAACAGTGTTTGTACAAGGAAAGTGACACCACATAAAAAAGTTTTATACTCAGAAAAAGCACATCTCTATTGGAGAAGGTTTAAGTAGAACAAATCCCTTCTTCCAATACTTTTCAAGCCTAGTCACGCATCAGGGGGATTTGAAGGCCTCTAAAGAAAACAGAATTCATTGAATTGCCATGTTTAAGCAACACAAATATTACTGCATGACAATTTATAAGCTATCAGAACCTGTCAGAACCATTTTTACATGAGGTTCACATAAAAAGCATCCTTTAGAAAAGCAACCTATGAGAAAAGTGCTCTACCTTATGAGATTTTGCTCAACCTTAATAATACTGAATTTTCAAAGAATGTGACCAACTTCCAATTAAACTTAACAGTTTCTGCTACGAAAAACCTTCCTAATATCAAATTTTATCTCTTACAGTCACGTTTTCTGTATTTTAGTAGGTCAAAACTGAGGGTACATCACACTTTTTGAAGCAGTGGGGGGGTGACTTATCTTGTTACTTTAAAAGAAGTCAACTTTGTAAATGAATTAGGGTGTAACTTGAACACAGTCACTGTGATAGTTGTAGTTCATCTTGTACAACTTCTTTCAAGAGAAACTCCTTATTTGATAATAGCAATGACCTAAAAAAGGGACTCCAGAAGTCACTCTCCCTATCAGACCTAAATAATTTCAGAATCAACTGTCTCTGTATAGTTTATACTGACCACAGCAGTGACTGTCAACTTCAAAAATCTTAGGAGAAAGCAACAGAGACATGCTCACATCTTGCTTCATACAGATTTACTAGAAGGAAAATGGCACAATGCAACCAGATTTCTTTCTTCTGTATCTGCTTTGCTTCTTTTCCCCCATTTTCCACCTGAAGTAAACCTACAACTGTGACCTACATTTAATGACAAAGCAGCTACAAAAGAGAAAAATCTGTTATTTCTCCAGGAAAAAGTTAACTCCCAAAGCTATCATAAGTCCATTGTACTATGTACAGAGCACATTGATAATGTACATAATTCTGGAAAGGATATCATATTTTCTCTAAGTTCAAAAGACATCTGAAGTTTCATATCAAGGTATTTCCAATAAAGTAAGCTAACCAAAACAGTGAACAGACACATTTCTCCTACTTTCCACCTAGCATTGTCATACTGAATGTAATTTAAGATGAAAGGTGTTTCCTTATTTCAGGTAATTTAGTCTGACATCACTAAATAATGCATTCAGAATTTTGCTGGAATCTTAACATGTATTAAATCAAATTATCCTGTGTATCCATGTCTTGAAAAACCATTCCATAACATGACTGCACCACCAAAACAGGCGAGTTATGATCTACAGACACATAAAATGTCTTTTGAGAAGCTATAGAGACATACTTTGTACATAACTCCAACTAAATACAAGTTATCTGTCTTTTAGAGTGAAAAAAAACTATAAAACTGAGATTAGAAGACTGATGTAATTAGCGTAATTAACTTTTTCATTAGTAGCATTCTTTTAAAGCAGACTTTTCTTAAGGTAGCACATAAAAATGTGTATCATTCTTACGAGGATTCTGTATCTTCACCGTTGAATCTGGGTCAGGATGTTGTTTATGTATTACTTGAGTGCAAATCTGTTCAGTCAGAATCTAGCAAGAAAGAAGATGCCATATCAATGTATATGAAGACAACTTACTGAAAAATAAGTTGTATGCAGCACAATCATCATCATTCTAAAAACCATCCCAAAAAATCCCCACTAATTTTCTTGATAATTTGTTTCATCCTGTTTCTAAAGCTCTATAAGCTACCTTATTTTTTTATTTCTCTCTTAAGTGCATACTGTTATTTAAAATACACTGGAAGATGAATGTCAATCTAACCAGAGCAATTATCCTAAGGCAAGATCATTGCTATAATAAAATTCCACATTTCCATGAGCATCTGCTTCAGACATACAGGTTACTCATTATCTAGAATTGTTCATAATGAGCATAACCAAGTTGAGGAGGGGTTAAATCCAAAGTAGTGAGCTTTATGGGGGAGAAAAAAAGCAGCATTCAGCTGCATCACACTATGGTTTAATGTCATCTGGAACGTATCAGCACAAATATGTAAGCAATTTTCTAACAATGTCTTACAAGTAATTAGAAAGACTGCATCCTAACTACAGTGTATGACTACCTCAAACAGGACATTGTACGTGGTCATGGTGAATAAGCTTGTCTGAAGCATCAGCCTTTCAGCCAACAAAGAGAACAATCCATGTCCAAGCATAACTTCAGCTTTTCTCCTAAAATGGTAGAGAAAGATGAAATAAACTTATGCATTCCATTTGCTTTAGGGGGAAAAAAAGTTTAAAACATGTGCCTCAAGAAATAAAAAATCACTGGTAAGATATTTTTCTTGTTTGTTCCTTAATCCTTCACTTTTGGTGAAGGAAAAGGGGAAGTGTTACAATTCTGAAAGGACAAATCATTCCCTGAAGGCAGCCACCTTTCTTCCATAAATGAGGTCCACTCACCCATGGGCCCAAAAAGCTGAAACACAGCCTTGGGGATTTCTTGATAAGCACAGAGGAAAGAATACCTTTGCCCTCATTTCACTCAAAAGTGCAATCATGGACAGCAATCTCAACAGTTATCTACTATCACAGTTGACTTGAGATATATTAAACCTAGTTCTCAGTAACATGGGGTTCCATCTCATCAGTTTAATTCTTGCTATTGATTTCTCTGGAAAAGGGTCACTTTAAAAAGCAGAAGACCATATTGCAAGTAACTGTTCAATCAGCTTGATAAGAAGTGATAATGGCTGGACACTAGCTGCCAGCAACAAGCAGCTCCACCATATCAAAAATACATTTGGGACAAATGGACTGAGGGGTAGTTGAAGAAGAGTAGCTCCTATTCAGTGAAGCCTGTTTAGCTTCCAATATAACTTTTTCCCCTTTACATACAAATGTGTGTATATACACCCAATAATTTATACCCAAAATAACATATAGAATGTCTGTGTCACAACCTACCTTGATACCTACCTTCCTTGGGAGGTTTAGTTTTAAGACCCAAATCAGTACTTACTTTGGAGGAAGATGCTTTAAGAAATATCCCATCACTTTCAGAGCTTGCACCCTGATGCCTTCACTTTGTGATGCTAAAAGCTTGTAGACAACCCTAAGTGGAGAAAACACATTGGTCTTCTGTCAATGGGAATTTGTTATTACAAATATTATTATTACAAATGCAGGCTTTTGGTGCTTGTAAACCTCTCAGAAAAATTTAAGACATCTAAATGTATTTATCAGTTACATCCAATTTCTTTCATCACTTACTTTTTAGACAGTCAAGTGCTTCGGGCCACATCACTATCTGATTCTAGGTGGACTCCGGTTCATAGTATTCAACAGATCTTTAAATCTGTGAAATCTGACTTAACTTACCTATGTGGACTACTAAGCTCTCTTTGAAAAAAGAAAACATTAATTTCCAAATGTTCCATGAAATCATATTGAAACACAAGGCACAGTACTCACCCTTTATAAATAGGTTATGATAAATATTTTGAAGAAATTTGGATCACTTCACTAGAGGGAAGGAAAAAAATCTACCTCATTTAAATAAATTTGGAGAGCCTTTCCAAAACTATTGCATGTTACAGCACGGCATTTTAGATCTTCAAGTTTTAAAGAGTTCAAAGGACTTCAGGTTTTTAGACTTTATCCATAACTGAGCACTCATCAATAGTTAAGTGCTTTTATTTTTATATGCTCAAAAATAATTCTTATGACACCTGAATTAAGACCAAAAAGAATAAATTTTAAATAAATAAATAAATAGTTCTATACCAGAATTAAAGGTAAAAACCTATGGGTGATTAAAAACCAGTTAGATAGAACAAATAATTTATCCTGGAGAATGCTGCAACCACAGAAACTATAGAAGGAAACAAATAAGGAAACCTATGATGCACTGGCCATTCAAGCAATAGAATCCATATATCTGCTTTTCTTTACAGAACACTATCAGGGTTTTCTAATTGCATGGGGAAAAAACATCATTTTTTTTTCCCCCACGCTAGATTGGTTACTTAACATTTTTTATTTTAAGAGACTTCAAATATTTATAAAGCTTTGGAAAACTATTTTTAAATTTCAAGATTATCATGCCTTAATTGCAAAAAGTAGATGTATCAAGAAGCATACAAACAATCCATTAAGTGACTGGAGACAATACCGGAGCAAGGAGTGTAACAAATGAGACAGGAAAACCAAGTGATTTCTCGCTGTGGACTCACTTATTCATGCTGACTTGCTCATATACTTGTTAACAAAAAAGAAGGCACCTACTGCTAGTTGTTAAATAAAACCAAATGTACTGCATTGGAGACCCAATGTGTTATTCAAATACCTTATTATTTAGAGGTTATTAGTTTCCCATACGTAATACATTACCAAACAAATGAAATCAAATCTGATCAAAATTGTTAAAAAAAAAAATCAGTCTAGCACTAAAAGGGGAGAAAACAACTACAAACATGCTTGAATGCAGTCTCTTGAGAAAGGGCAACTGGAAAAAATATATGTATAAACAGGGTTAACCAATACATGCAACTAAATGTATATTAAATGAGACTCTGCCTCTACACAGTGAGCGAATTATTATTCCCCACCTCCCCGGTTCCTTCTAGGAATTGTTCTTACATTTGTTTGCCTGTACCATTTTTTTCCCTACTATGTTCAGGCAGGTTTCTGTTAAATTAGGGAAGTTCAATACTTTGACCACCCCCTGAGAGCCACAAGACAAAATCAGAGTCATAACTTAGCTCCTTGGGCAGATTTTCTACTTGTAGAGTAGAATTTGCTACTTCCCCTACTTCTCTCTCACAATAGTGTTAAACACTATTTTTCTGTTTGTTAGGAAAAAGACTGTGAACAGTGCATAGCACCAAGTGCTACTTTAAAACAAATAAGAAGTTTTTCTGGAAAAGTCCCACAGGACAAAAAAAAGGGGTAGAAAACTAACAAGGATCAGAAGACATCTGAATCAATTTTTGTCAGGCCCCGTCTACTTCTAAAACATCTGTAAGAATTGGGGGCTGAAGACAGGGCACCAGTAGATGAAGACATCAATGCACAGACTGAAATGGATCACTCCCTATTTAAGTGTGACTGACAGCTTGGAAACATTAAAAAAAAAACTACCTCATTGATAATAAATCCACCAGCACCTCTTGTCAAAATGAACACCTGGACCCAAAAATCTCCCAGGATGAGGAGTCTATGATTGCAATACACACACTGATGAGAACCATTCAGATTTCATGGGAGTTCTTGCAAGCAACAGTATGGTCAAAACACTACCTCCTTTTTCCCACTTAGAAAATTTGAACTTACTGTAAGCCATTCCTCTGGTCAAATGCAGGGATCATAGAACCTGGATGCTCTGACATCAGAGCAACCAGCAACTGCAGGACATCCATTAAATTGTCATCCTGTTGAATAAAAGGTACAAATCTGTATTCACAACACATACACTAGAACACTATTTTAGCTAAAAGAACCACTACAAAATATTTCAAAAGTATGTGGAGATTAATGATAAACTAAGGACCAAATAACTTTGGCCAGGATCAAAAGAATGATAGCTCTAAAAGGCAAGTGCAGGAGAAAACATTACCAAATATATACTTAATTGTTTAGGGTGAAAAGTGATATATCAGTGATGATATATATCTGGGATGTAAGGATTTTACAGGCAATGGAAATTTAGACTATGTTACTTCCTTCCACACACATGCTCCTCTGTTTGCATGTGTATTTCCCAATCCTTTCCTGCACAGGAGCTACAAATAAACTGCTGCACATTTTCTGGGGCACAGAGCGCCGTTTAATGAAAAGTTTCTAGTGAGAAATGTTCAAACCATGAGGAAAAAAATACTACCACCTGCCACAGATAATATTTTAAATGGGTAATTCAAGCTGCTTAATAAAATTTTCCGTACTTTTAGTCTAAAGCACTCTAAGCTACAGTTCATTAATGTGTTCCAAGTTCTTTGTAACTAAAAATAACCTAAAAAATAACAAAATTAGTCTTTTCTCATACTCTGTAGTATTAAAACAAAAGTTTATTTTAAATAAATAATAAAACACATAATAAAGAATAATAAACATAATAAAACAAAACACTGTCCAACACTTTTGAACAAATACTGTGATTCCTTTTTCTAGAGTATTTTGAACAAATACTCTAATACTCTATTAGAAAATCAGTTTTATATCCTCCTGAACAACTCTGTTCATCTGATGATATTATCAGCTGACATTACAGACACTCTCACTATTTAGCCACATGAGAAGGCTACATTTTACTTTTTTTGTTGATGTTTTTCTGAATTCACAGTTAGATTGTGGGATTCAGCATTCATGGATCTTTTGCACTTGAGCATGCAAACTGCTAAGATATTAAAAACATCACTTCCTCATCTGAAGGCTATATAAAGCTTCTGCAATTTTAGTTCACTCTTAGATGTTACCAAGTCTTATTTTTCACTTCCCCACATAAAGTAGAATTGCTTGACTAGGGTACTACCAAGTAGTAGTAACCAGCACAAAGAATTAAAGGAAAATATAGGTGTAAGCAAAATTTAAAAAAAAAACAACTATACTGCTTGAAATGAAGTTCAATTAATTCCTTATTTTACCCATTTCAAGAACCCTTACAGAGATGAGATCAGTTAGATTTATGTCCCCATTTCCCTTGTCTTTGATGTTGCATCTGGCATAAAGTGCCTTTTCCTGGTGCTAAAATATGAAGATGCAGATGTAACAGTAGTAACCAACATTTTCTCCCAATTAAGTTTATATGCTTCTCTTAGATGCCATTAACATATATCTTTATTTTTTTAATGCATGTTTTCAATTTTATTGCTTTATTTAAGAAGCAAAATAAAAAGGAGTGGAAAAACAAAACAAAAAATATTACTTAGGCAGCCTAAAACAAGGTTTTGACTTTTTTTTAAAGTCAGTCTCACCATCTGTTTTTCTGCTTGGTAAATTGGTTTGCAGAACAACATAAGAAACCATTTTGGCTTACTGGTTTAATGAACTTCAATCTAACATTGAACATAGTGCTTAAATCACTGCAAGAATATTGGCATATCAGCACACTACTCTAAAGAATTGGACAATGTTTGATACTTCCTCTGCAGAGCCATCTTGTGGCATAAAGGAGGTTATATTTGAAATTATTCAAACATTTGGTGGTCACAAACGGCACTAGTATGCCACTATTCATAAACACATCTCCCAAATTAAAAATTACCTCATGTATAGTAAGTAGGTAATTGAGGATAGCCTGTAATTCATCTTCTTTTATTCCATAGTCCTTTAAAAACAAACAGGTTTTAAGTATCACCTTACAAGTACAGAATGCTGTTTCCAGAAAAAAACATTGTTACAAAAAATGTTTATATTACAAAGCAAGTACCACACAACAAATCTGCTTTCACTTGATCCTGTAATAGCTCCATAGTTGCAAGGTAGCTTCTTCCCTGCACCCAAAAGCACCCGCTGAATGCCATAGAAGTATTTTAAGGCAATTTCAACACAGGCATTGAAACAAGATAAATAGCAATATAGTATATGAAATTGTTATAGTAATACATGTTAATTGAAACAGTCAGTTTAAACTGAGAGCTTCCTCTTAATAGAATTGAGGTAGCATAAAGGACTCAAAAGCAGATCTGGAAGTTTAATTATAAGCCTCTTAGCTATACCCATACCTGTTTGCTTCTTATTTTCCACTAGAGAAGCCCATCTTCAGCTACTATCAACTTTGAAGAAATCTTAATCATTTATGGCACCTATGCCAGCAATATGCCTTGAGGTATTTTTTGCGAAAATAAAATAAAAAATAACTGTTTCCAAGAACCAGATGAGGGTAGGCAAAAGCAGACTTCTCCACTTTTAGGGCTTTTATTTTTTAAAGCAAGTCTTTTTGTTTCCCAAAAGGATTTTGCACCACTATGTACAAATAGAAAACCTGCCAAAGGATCAACCTCAACCTTTTTCAGTGGATGTTCTATTTGTTGTTGTGCTGGTTTTGGTTGGGGTAGAATTTAATTACAGGAGCCAGCACACAGCTGTAGTTTGGATTTGTGACAGAAACAGTGTTGATAACACAGGGAAGCTTTTTATTGCTAAGCAGGACTCATACAGAGCCAGAGACTTTTCTGCTTTCCACACTGCAAGGAATTTGGGGGTGCCTGGGAGGGTGGGAGGAGACCCAGCTGGTACAGGGGAGCCCAGTGGACCAAAAGGATCTTCCAGACCATGTGGCATCATGAAGAAGGAGGAAGGAGAAGGAATGGAAGATGTTTGGAGTGATGGTGTTTGTCTTCCCAAGTCACTATTACGCATGATGGGGCCCTGTTCTCCTGGAGATGGCTAAAGAGCTGCCTGCCCATGGGAAGCAGGGAATCAACTCCTTATTCTGCTTTCCTTGTGTGTGTGGCTTTTGCTTTCCCTGTTAAACTGTGTTTATCACTCACAACAAGCTTTTGCTCTCATGACTCTCTCCCTGATCCCATTGCTGGGTGCATCAGCAAGTGGCTGTGTAGCACTTGGTTACCAGATGAGGTTAAACCATGACAAACATGGTGAAATTCTATCCAAAACTGTCCAGGTTATAAACCTTTGACAGAAATGGAAAATTTTAAAAAAATATAGTAAGAATGAATCTAAAACTCAATGACAGTCTTTTAGAGTTTGATAGCTAAAATATCCCTGGTACTTCAATTGCAACATACTCAATTTAAAGAAAGAGTAGAAGAGTCAAGGGCAGAGCCTTTCTGGTAGCTACTGCTCCATGCAGAGCTCACTGGTCTATTAGCAACACAGGGGAAGAGTGGAAAAGGGAGGTAGGCTCAAATACAAGAAAAGTCAGTCCACAGAAGGGAGAAAAGAGACCAAAACTTATGATAGGAGAGGGTCATGAAGAGCCTATAAGCAGTAGAGCTGCTGAATTCTAATATTCCTCTAATGACCAAGAAACAGTTGTGAAAATTATTGATAGTCTTTCCTATCCTCCTCTGTCTCACTGACCCACAGTATATAACAGCAAATGCTGCTCTTTAGTCTTTAGGCACTTACGACGTAGCTCATCATGTTAATGTAAAAAAAACCAAAAATATCAACAAGAAATTAAATACTTGTTTCCCCAAAAGTAAACATTTCTAGCTAATTGAAGCTAATAACAGCTCCACTTCTGATAAGAACAGCTTAAAGGTGAAAAAAAAATGCCTCCTTAGCATTGCTGTCCATGGCAAGAGCCACAAGAAGAAGCACCTAACATGGCTTTTCTGTTTATTTATTATCACAAAATTCAACATGTTAAAGCATATTATGCATTTCTTTATGAAAGTAAACTCAAATATCCTACCATAACTTAAAACTATCCTACCTTCATCACCAGCTGTTTAATGAACATCAGCAAAAATGCTCGCAGGGATAGAATCTCCTTCTGAGTAGGCCGTGGCCCATCTACAAAAGAAAAGTAGATACATAAAATACAAATTAACAGTTGCTATTAGCATTCACTGCATTTTCACAATGTTCAAAAACAAAAATAAAAGGCATTTTCTGGATGAAGGTACAATTCCAAGTCTTCCCACCCTCTGTTTCAGACCACAAAACAGTACTGTGTTTTATCGCTTTTTATTATCAAAATGTCTGATCAGTGAGGTTCCACTAAGGCTTCACCTATTTGTGGTGATTTTAAGGTTTCCTTGTAGTATGATGAACCAACTTCATGCAAGGAATAAGACTGATACAAAAACTTCATGTCAGAATTCCCAGATTTAAAATTTTTGCAGTTTATAGATTTTTTTAAAGTTCTGCCGTAGCTCAAAGGAAGAGCTACATGCCATTATTATACGTTAGCTAAATACAAAAAAGAAAAAAAAAATCAATTTTACAATGCTATATATAAAGAGTACCTTGAAAGACATGACTTAATTTGTTAACTCAAAGTCAAAAAGGACTGGCTTCTGCCATCTCTGCATAAAGCAGACCTCCAAGGAAACATTTTAAATACTCAAACACTCAGTAGCTCCCAGGAGAAGCAAGGTTAAAAAAACAGGTGCAACCAAGTGTCAAAGTCAAGTAAAAGCCTTGGTACAGAAAGCAAATGAACTGCTGCAAATCCATTTTGGGGGATAGTTTTTACATTTGCCTGCAGGGTCACAGTTCTCATGATTTTAATCATCACACAAAAGCAAACCATCTAAAGAATGAAAGTGATCATATGCATCTGGTTTTATAAAGTATAGGCCCACAGGCATATTTGGTTTAAGAACAGCTATTTTTAGTATAAACCAGCCTAGTCAAAAGAAGCCATTAAACTGCACTACTAACACTATCCCACTCATCCACTTGCCTCAGGCTCAATAAATGAGTCCCAAATCTAAGTAAATCCACGAGAGAATAAAAAGAGAAAACATGATGCTTTGCTTCTTAAAGGATGCAAGATACTACAAAACAATCCTTACAGCCCTCTACCAGGAAGGGCTGGTCATTCTGAGAAGTCTGGGGCAGGAAGTCAGACACATCTAGGGAGCACTCAATCCTAGTACATCTTGCTCTCTCACATCACCTGCTTCTCTCTCTGAAATTACAAAAATGACAGAAAAAGACCATATTCCCAGGCACAGCTCTACAGTTAAAACACGCTACCATTTCTCTGACTACTTCTGTCTAGTATCAGTCGACACAGGTGTCTGATGACAGAGGATATGACTTCTGAAGAAAGTTTCCTATAGGTTGTGAAAAAACTTTCTCAGACAAAAGCACATCATTCACACTGTTATACTGTAGTGTAATTATTCAGTGTAACCACTGAAGTGTAATTATTTCTGAAGAACCAACAGCTCTATTCTAAACACTTGCAAGGATGATTTTGAAATACAAAACCAGCACAACATTGTATCCAAAACTTTTTTAAAACTAACATCAAATTGTGAGAATAAAAATCAGTATATATATATCCATATATATACACACACATACCTATGCCCTTGGGAGTTATCCCACTGCGATCCTGAGGGTTCACCACCCAGTAATAATACTTGAGGGTGTGCATGACCAACAGAACTGTCCCAACCCGCCGGATTGCTCCATAAATGTTAACAGTGGCAACAAACTCAGTCGACAGGTAAGTGTACAAGGTCAGCTGAACCTACACCAACAGTCAGGAAAACAAAAACCATCACACCTGAATTGCAGCACTTCAGACAACTGAATTCTTATGTTTCATCTATCAAAATGTCTTAAAGAAATATATTTTCTCCGCATAGTCTTAAAACCTCTGCAAACTGATGAAAAATTTCATTATATTTCTCAAACTGTGCAGTGCTGGTAAGAAGGTTTCAGCTGTCAAGTTTTGATCAAAGTTGTTCACTGTCAGAAAACAGAGATTCACCAAAACAAAAATACTCACTTTCAATTTATATCAAGACTTAAGATCTGACAACTAGGATAATTTCCTCTTCAAAAATTGCTGAGTTTTTCCCAACTAATCCATCCAAACATCCCTCCCACTCTGGGTCAAAAGTCACAACTCTGGTCTGCAGAACACTGCAAGTTTCCCAACTCCCAGAAAATCCTGGGAATCTGCAAAACTTATCAACTATATGCAGAGTCTGAAGATAATTCTTGGATGACTTCTGCTGTGGAGCCAGAACTCATAATTCTTTGGACTCAATGGTTAGTTTTAACACTCCTAAATCAATAAACCGTAAGACACCTTATTGATAAGAATAAGCAGTTTTACCTGTGCTGGGATATGAATCCATATTGCAGGATTCAGGAGAACATGATCACACAGCTGCTTTAGCAGGGGCACCCCATTGTGTAAATTGCTCAGGTATTTTGAGAAGGCAAGGCAAAGTTCTAGCACAGCTCTGGTAACGTGGGCTTTGGAAGACTGCAAAAGATGATCTGATTAAGGAGAGCCCTGCAACAGCCTAGGAAAAGTATTTAACTCAAAAAAAAATTCAACATTAATGTAAGACATCAAAGAAGACCTACCTTTTCTAGGCTGTATCCTATCACAAGGAAGCCTTTACAGGAAAGCATCTGTTCTTGCATAGCAATAGAGTTCTTCAACAACTCCATGATGAATGCCAATAAAGTAGAACTGGAAAACATAGTTTAGAGTAAAGGAAAACGTGCTAAAGGGTTACAAAAAGACAAGCTATTTCCAAATTAACACTCCCAACACACAACCCAGAGATATATGTTATGTAAATGTTCTGTTACATAAATCAGAATTTTTAAAACAAATAACAAGACTAAATTTTGAATGCTTGCTTCAAAAAGCTTCTTTACCTTATTTCTCTAACTTGAAATTCTGGACTCTAAGATAACCATATAAAAGCAAAATCCTTCTGAATTCTTGCAAAAAGGCAACAGTTAAGTTTGCACTACTCTATGCTACATGTGTCAATTACGAACTTCTGCAAGACCAATTACAATTGCCATTCTACTTCTTAAACTATCAGATTAGCAAATATTTTTCTAGACACAGCTTTGCTGTTGTGCTGCTGTCAGAGGGAACATTCCTGTCAAGGCACTAGTGCCTGTTGATCAAGACTTCAACCAGTAGAAAACCCCTGTATTGCTGGGCCAATTTGCAACTGCATCAAATCCCCGACTTACCACAGAGCTGCCCAAGCTTGAGCCAGCTCAGGAGACACCCAGACACAAACAGATGACCTGAAGGAATATTGGGACCATCCCTTCTATGCAACAATATGGATACAGATCATCTTTAAACAGTCATGAAACTACAAATGCAATGAATCAGAGCAAATTACACCAGAATTCTAAAAAGCAATCCCTCTGCTTTTACTGCTGCCCTTTAACTTAGGAGCTTTGTAGCTCCATCAGCTTCTGTGGCTGGACGTTCAGAAGCTGGATGGAGTTGGAACAGAGCTCAAACCAGAGGAAAAGCCTAGCAGCAACAATAAGTAACAGTATCTTCCAAAAATCTGAAGGTTAAAAAAAAAAAAAACTAAGAAAAATTCCAAGGAATGACTTCATGTAGCTGAAAAATTCACCCTTCCTGGAGTTTCTCTTGAAGCCTTCCCTAGTGAATTCTCTCCATTACAGGAATAAGCTAAAGAGAATTATCCATAATTCTGTTACACAAAAAAAATTTGTCAAGTGTAAAGTATGTGTACATTCTGATTTTCTGTGAGCTTTCACAGAACACTTGGTGCAAAGAAGTACATCACTTTGAGATCCTGCATGTAACCTTTTTGTTGTAAGACATAATTCATTGCTGCACAAGACAATGCAAACTACTATGCCATCTGATAAAGCAATAGGTAATTTACTTCAAAGGAACAAAGCCCAGGACACTGCAAGTACATGCACTCACCAAACAGTTGTATCAATGTGGTCTGAGGAATATTGCCTATAGTCCAACTGTGCAAAGAGAGGGAAAAGCACCTGAACTCCTCCAATGGAGTGCAGGGCACTTTGGATGGAGTGTGTCAAGACTGCTTTCACATCCTGACAAAGAAGAAACAAGAAATTTTGAAATCTCCTTCAGAATCTGATACACAGCTCGTTAAAATACTTTTTCATTTCTTCAATATAAAAACTGTATTAATACCAAATAAAAAGAAACAGCAGGAACAAACTGGCTGCCACAGTCACACTAAATGCACAGTATGCCTGACCTTCTGCTTTAGATACAGATCTACAGTGCAGATCCTCAGGTGAATCTATAGGACACAGCATTCAAAGCATACAGAAGAAAAGGATTTCATAACAGGGCAAAGGATGGGAGATAGGGAACATCTGTATGGGAGTGAACATGTTAGAAATGAGGAAGTAGGATTTTTTTTCAAAGCTAACACAGCCTTTGTATTTATTCATAGAATAAATTTTTTTCTTGCGATTCTTTTGCGTCCTCTTCAGTTCAAGAAACAGTGGCAGGGCCAACCCAAAAAACCCTAAGCTATATGCAATTCCATATCAAAATCCCTATAAAACTGGATTTTAGGTTTTCAAACAGAAATCATTTTTACCCTCGAAATCTATGAAAATGGTGATTTACCTGCAGCATGAGGGCATGTGGTGAATGAACAAAAATAGAAGGGTTATCCTTAGGGGATGACTCTAAACACAGCTGTGCATCTGTAGCCCTTGGATTGTACATAAAAGCAATAGCACTGGAGAGTTTGCCATCATATAGCAACAATTTGTGATGTTCATCAAGGAAGAGATCACTTTCTGCCTTGAACTTGAACGTTCCCTGGATTGGGGAGCAGGGTTTTAGGAAGGAAAGGAGAAAAAAATTAGACTAAGTGCCCTGACAATAAGGATCAGAACAATTATTGCAAAAAGTGATTAAAATATTGCTTCTTTAATCAAGCAGTATTTCATAAAGAAAGATTCACATAAACACCAAAGACTCATAAGACTCAAAGTCAATTTTACAGCATTACAATGGCAGAATTTTTTTGGCTCCTGAAGAGTGTCATTGCCAGGATAGCGGGTAATGTAAAAGAACCACATCAGCCTGGAAACAGCAGGACTGTCAGCAATGTTCACTCAGAAGGAACTAATAATTGAGGAGCAGACAGAAAAGGAACCATCTTTCTTAGCTTATGTTTGTACAGCTGCTGGGGAATAACAGCCTTCAATTAGTGCCCCTCAGGCTATGACAAAACAAATAATAAATCATTGCAACAAAACTAATCCTCAACACCGACTTCATGCATTAAAAAAACCCCACTAGCACAAGCAACTATAAAGCCACGTTTCTAAAACAAATACATTATAACTGATCTAAAGTTTTCAGCCGCAATGAAAAAGAGAACCCCGTCAGAGATAACAGTTGTGTTCTCCCTCTCCCAACCACCAACATGGAAATTCTGAGAAGCAAACAGAAGAACCATTCTTTTTGTTTTATAAGAAATCAAGACTGAACTAATGCTTACTTGTAGCTTGTAAGGCCCTACTTAGGCTTATAGAAGAAACATGGAACCGAGTTTAATAAAAATATTACACTGTAGGACAATTTTTTTAGGACACAGAGGTGTCACAACACTCTTAACACCTACCATAAAAAGCTTTAGCATAATTAAACTTAGGAAAGTCAATTCTAAGGTACCTTATATCCCAGGCCAAGCTGATAAATAGCAAAGATCTGAGCAGCATTGAGAGCCTCACTAAAAAGGTAAACAGATGTCATCTGCCCACAAAACACTCGATTGGCATCTGCTGTTTCTGAAGAGCCCAGGAAACATTTGTCAAATGTCTGAAAACAGAAAACAGAACCCAGTAACAGGGTTTAATCCATGCTACACAAGCAAATCATGCAAAAAATATGCATTTCATCAGGGAATATTTTTACATAAACAAGTACTTGAGGGTCTCAGCAGAAACAAATATTAAGTTCTGAGATGCATAAAACCACAATTTATTCCCCTACCAAAATGTTACCATTTTTATTTCAACATTTTTTAAAAATGCATAAAATGTTTATGGGGGGAGGTTTATGAATAAAATGGCAAAGAATATCTATGCAATGCATCAAGATGATCTGCTATAGACATTAGTGTTCAGGGATTACTCACATCACTGGTGTTGACAAACCACGTTATTTCCCCGTAAGATGCCAGTTCCCCGTTAACGTAACACCGGAGTTCACTGTTCTTCCAGCGGTTATAGATGTGCACAATAGTCACCATGTACCACTAAACAATAAAAAAACAATTGATATAACTCCATAAACACTTGGGACTAGCTTAAGCATTCAAGTGGAGCTTGGAAGAACAAATTCAACTCTATGTGAATCAAATTAAGACTGAAAGATGTATTTTAAGTAGGAAAGATTAATAAGTCACTGGTGAGTTTTCTTGCATTGCTATGTCAAAGGATAGTATGCCATTTTTTCCACACATGAGCTTAAAAGGTATTTATGGCATGCAACCCCGAAAATCTTTATGACATTGCTGAATCAAATTTATACTTAAACTATTTTGTAAAGTTCTGAACTGGGTTACTCTTAGCATGATGGACTACTACAAATGCCATTCCAAAGAGCAAGGATGGCTCCACACTAAAGCCTCTTAAAGGCTGTGCATGTCAAATTATCACAAACAGAATCCATATTTACAGCAAGGGATTACTGATAAGGAATTCCTTAGGAGGCCTGTTCTACCACAAGATGTTTACACCAGTTGTTCCAGAAACATTAGCAGGATATCTATGTGAAAAAGGGAACATTCAACATCACACAACAAGGCACGCCAGCCTTGAACAGCAGTAGTAAAAACAACTCATGTTTTAGTTGTAAAATTAAAAAGAAATAAGAATTCAGAACACTAATTTGTTTTGCTCATTCCAGTGTAACTGTTTTTCTACAGAAAGATGAGACTAAGCAACAGCTACAACACAGATTCCCAGGCTACAATTTTAGATTCATGAAAGTGTTTGAAAGATTTTATTATTTTTAACTCACCTTTTGTGGCTTGAAATCAAATTTTACACAGTGCTGGAAACCTTTTCCCTTTGATTTTATGGACGTTACAATCAAGCAGCCTCCAACAAAGTGAGCAGAATAACCAAGTCCTTTGTTTGTTCGAAAACTGACAAATCAGAACAAAATCAGCACATACATGGATGGATGCAGAAATCACTGAACAATTAATAGAAACTGAGCTTCAGCAATATCAGCTTTACTTAATACTTACCAATATAAATAAGGCTTATCCTTATCCACATTAATATTATTTACAGGATCCATTCTTAGCCAAGTGTGGAAAGTAAATCCATTCTGGTATGGCCACTTGGCTATAGGAGGTAAGGCAATAGCCTGAAGAAAGGAAGAAATTATTCATGTAGAAAGATCAACACAACAGTAAAAGCATGAAGCTTAAGATACACTCTACAAATAAATGCTGATAAACAGAGACACACTACAAATGTATACAGCTCCTCTATACTAAAGAAAAAAAAAAAACTGGCCTAAGTTCTGTTCTCTTTATACTTGATTGTTACAATATTTAATTAACCTAAATATTTTAAAACTGACCTTTATATCTCAAAAGAGATTATTAATACTAATCTATGCTTCAAAATTTAAATGCTTTAGTGAGGGCCTTATGGAATAACAACTTCTCAAAATGCAAATTCAGATTGGCTTGGTTTTAGGATAACCTGACAGAATAATCTGTTGCGTTTTCACAGTGCTGGTATTCAGGAAAATCACTGATCATGAAGGGAAAGCTGCCCACATTTCATTTCATAAATTATTTTTTCTCCTGAAATTCCTATCTATGTAGGCTTCCAGTGAGAATAACACAGAATTACAAACTTCCTCAAAAGAAGCACAATACAATCTCCACCAGGCAAAATCTTCATATCAAATATTGTGTTTTTAGTGCAAAGTCCTTGAGTTACAAAGCATGTGGTGGAACCCTTTGTTTCAAACAGTTGGGGTTTATTTTTTTTTAAGGTTTTCATTTGTTTGGATTTTTTTAACATTACTTTTAACTTTCTGCTGGTGGATTGCAGCCCAGATTCACAATACAAACTTAATTAAGATTGCCATAACCTCTGATCAAAGATGCTGCCAGATGATCAACACCAATGAATAAAAAACATCAAAGAACTCAAGTGTCTCCAGACTTGCTATTACATTACCATGCTCCATTCAGCTACTCCAGTCCACACAAAATGTTATAAGTCCTTCTGTATACTAGCTAACTAACCGGTCCCCATGTCTTTGCACCCAGCTCTTGGGAATTGGTAGCATTATCACTTGACTTAACTCACAATGGAACACTGAATAATTATAGGAAATACTTAATTTCTTAAACTTCTAATTTAAATATATATAAAAATAGCTACATAAAGGTTACTGAGGCCAATATCATAAAATATAGCTCAAGCATTCAACATAATTAACAGAAGTTAAATACAAACCAGAAGTTAAATAGAAAACCATGAATAACTAAAATGAACACAAACATGCCTGTCTATTGCCAAATTCTGTTGCAGGAGCACTTTTCTAGTGGTCTGGATTTTTCAGTCTCAAGCTGTCATTCAAAAAAATAATTCATTATGTCACCAGGTTGGTGAAATTCAATCTCAAGCCACCAAGGCAGAAAGCTAATGGGTTTATGTGAAGAAAACTGGAAAGAGTCATCTGATTTATCTTATTCAATTTGTATTCTGAATTAAGCATGAAATTTTGAACATAATTTTTCATTCTACAATTGTAGAAGCAAAAGTGTTGATGTACTTAAATTCTATCAGAAGATTCTTCACAGGGTTTTCCAACTGCCTATTTAGTTTCAAAGTCTTTTTCAAGTGAACACCACAAAACTTAAAAATTAGTCACAAGAACAATTACAAAAAGACTAATCATTGCTAAATGTAATTCTTTTCAGTATTATTCGGCTTATAAATGTCTAGGATCAATGCTTTCTCAAAGATTTCTCATAAGCATCTAGACTGAAAAGCAGGTATTTTCTCCTTGCAACAAGATTTAACTGAACCAGTCTGAAAAAAAGCAGCAAAATACAAAAAAGCAGCCTCATTTGTATCCATTCTTTATGTAATAGTATTTGTCCTTCTGTAGTGATATTGCACATCTATTATAAAAACATGATTTATTCAGGCACTAGTGTAAGTGTCAGGCAGAGAAAAAAAAAATTGGTTAAAACTTTGTAACAATGACAGATGAGACAAAGAACACCACGAATGAAAATAACCAAGGGCCTTAATGGAACAATGAACAAACAAACAGGAAATTAAAAGTATCTACATACTGCAGCACTTTTTCCTGGAAAGTTGAAGAAGGCATCAGGTCCATACTTCTGAGGCATGTGTTTTAACACAGACAGTAACTTCCCAGCATGTGGTGGCTGACAAAGAGAATTACTACATTTGTAAATAAATAAAACAAACCTCTAAGAAAGGAAAGACTATAGACACAAAAAGCAAATTCTAACAACACCTTTTAAAACTTTGCACATGGTTGAATAACACCCTGCTAAGACACTGAGCACTTTCAATCAAACAATATTAGCAGTCACGAATACCTTCACACAATATGCAGTAGGTGCACTGAATTACTGTTAATTAGGTAAGTTCACTAAGGACTTGAAGGCCAGAGCTGGCAAACTAAACTAACTGAATGCTGATTCCTCCCTCCATCTATTCATTCCGATCAGCTCTCTGTATGATTTTGCAGTAAGCTAAAGAAAATTAACTGGTCCAGGTGAAAACTAACTTAGGGAAAACAAATGAAAACCAATTTTTAATTACAGCTGTTCTGGCTGAGTGAAAGCTGTGCCAGCAGAAGGGAGACGGGGAATACCCAGCCAAAGAGAGAGGGAAGATTAGCAGAAGGATTATTTTCATCAGGACTACAGTCATATATTAGATTAAACTGATTTGGTTTATACTTTCACATATGTCCGTGGAGAAAGCTTCAAGTCCCAAGGGCAATTTGGAGCACCTAAACTGAGTGCTCAGTGTGAATACTTAAAACTTCACCACCACCCATATCCTGATGATTTTATTGTAATAGTCTGCAACTACAAACTCCAAATCAAGTATATGAGCTCACAACAACAGAGGAATAGCAAATACTGATCATAGTGACAGGACAATTTTGTGTGTTGTCTTTCACCACACTGTATCTTTCTGGCAGATTTGTTTTTAAACTACGATTTTATAATCCTGATATTTTCCTGAAAGTGTCCTTTTTCACCCTGCTGTTAACAGCTACCCTCTGAAAACTATGCATGATGCTGGAGCACTGCATGATCCATTACAAGTATTTCAAATGTACCAAAGGTGCAGTCAGCTAAGCAGTGCTTCAAGAATCTGAGTTAAAACTGAGGAGGAAATGCTGAGAGCTGCTTAGATGTCTGCAGTGCTATAGAATTTGATCAGGTAAATTGTTTTGCAGCAAAATTCTTATTATCTTTACAGTTCTGCTGATTTTAAGACTTATGGAGTTCCACAACTCCTTGGCAATCCAACTGTGGCATTTTTCTCCTGCTTTCCCCTGTATTTGGTCTTTAATAAGGAAAGGAAATTAAATGCAAATAGCAGGGAGACAGGAAATGAAAAAGTTAATGTTACAGAGACAACTTTAATTCACCTACAGTTAAATATACTCTCTATGTTCAATAATTAAGTTTAAACCATCTATAGAGTTTAGAGTATTTTTATTTAAGCAGGTAAAGATCTCCAAAGCTGTTTATTTCAAAGGGCCTTTTAAAATCTGCAGTACTATGTGTGTATATTTGCTTTTATATTGTATACTTTTTTTTTTTAATTATTTGAAGTCAAGAGAGACAATGCTAGCTTTTCCCTACACGAGTCATAGTACCTAGAAATAACAGGAGCTGAATTAAAATTCAAAGCAGGTAAAATGATTGTTCCCAAATCCAGTGAAACAACAACTGTGTGTTGAAGAAAACTTTATCGGGTGGCCTCTACAACATATACATTTTTACTTTTGGGAAGGTGGCTTCTCAGCTGTAAAAAGGTCCCTTTCTATTCCACGCAGGAACAAGATATAAATTGTACAATTTTTCATTGGGACTTAGTTCCTACAGTTCAATTTCTGCTGAAATTCTCACTTCCCTAACTGGATCATTTTTTTTTAATCTTCAGGTAAAGTACAGCAATGTGAAAATGGGAACAAACAGCACTGCCTATGTGGGCATTTTTTATTTATTTCTGTCTAGTAAGTTTTTTAAAAATTAAGCTTTTTTTCCTTCAATTTCACATATCTGGAATCAAAAATTAAAATCATGTGCATAAAATACTTAAGAATGACCTTATTATTCCTGGGTGTTTTAAAAGACTAATATAGTCCACAAGTTCAGGAAGGAATTTAACTTCACCACCATTCTACTCCCTTTATTTTAATTGCTTTCTGGTAAAAAGATTTTTTATATAATATGAGAAAGTTTCCTATATTTTTTGGTATATTCAAAATTTCTTTATCATGAAGTTTATGGAACAGTCTTAACAAGTGGAAAATTAGGAAAAATAAAAGCAACACAATAAAAATTGTTTCTGTTTTGTGTTTTCCTTTACCCATCTCCCTTTTTCTCCTTGCAGCTTGCTGAAGAATAACTTCAGCTCTCGAACTGTCAGGTTATAGCTAGCCAACACACCCAGCATGTCCACTAAGAGATCTGAAAAGCAAGAAGAACAGCAGTGTAAGTGCTTAATAGAAGGCAGTGTCATATTTCTATCATCTAATTAATAACTGTGTCCATGAGATTTTGTGTAAAAGCAGCACAGTTTGAGTTCCACAGTGGGGGAGGCTGTACCTGCAATCATGTTTTCAGCTCTATCAATCCTCCTGAGCACTTGTTCCACAAGCCCCACTTCCGTGCAGACCTGGAGATTCCGTATGCTTTTCTTCAGGATTGCTGTAAACATGCTCCAAACCTCAGCCTGGCAGGTGATGTCACACTTATCCAGTAAGTCCACCATGGAGGTGATGCCCTCTCCTTCTTGGATGATAAAGTTCATTTCCAAGTCAAATTGGCCCCCAACGAGCTTTTAAAGAAAAATATTTACAAAAAAAAAAAGCTTAAGGCAACAGCATCAAAGTATTACTCCATGCCTAAAGTTACTCATTCTTAAAGTGTATTACTGTATATGTTTAAAATTCTCATAAAGTGAGAAGAAAACTGTCAAAGGTGTAAGGGAAACAAATATAATAATGAGGCCAACATCAATGTACCATCTTATTTTTCTTCTGCTTTAAGTTCTGTTGAGTAATAAAGGTGCTCATAAGGTGTCACCTACTATCAGACAATCGCTGTAGAAAAACATTTGGGTAGTTTAAGATGGAGGTGTCCCAAGTTGAGCTGAAAAGTGAAGACACCAAATGAGTGTTCTAAAACAGGTGAGCCCAACAAAGCAATCAAGATATCTTAAATGCCCTGGAGTGACCCTAAAAGCTTGCTTTCACATTTTCTAAACAAATCTCCATTAAGAGGGCAATTTTAGTCAAAAGGAGCTGATGCACATCAGAAACATTGCCACTTATGAACACTTACGAGACATTCCTGAGACAGTGACTAAAGCAGGTTAAGAATTAACTCCCAGGTTCATTAGCAGTCCCAGGTACTCAAAGGAAGTAAAGGCTTGCTCTCTTTGCTGGAATGTGGAACAGCAGCACTGTTCCAAGCCTTTGGCTGTGATTTGGCTATGAGACTTAAATCCTGTAATATTTCAGGTCTCCTAGGCAAGTTTTGTTTGAACATACACTGAGTAACTAGCCACATAAGCCTGTAGAGAGGAGGTAGGGGGGGGAAGGAAATAACCTCCTCCACTCTCACTTGAATACTTAATAAAACAAAAATTCCAGCTGATGGCAAAATGCATTATACTAAGTTAACTTCCTTATACCAACTCCCTCCATCCACTCTTTAAAGTTCCTTTCAACTTTAGAGCTGTATTAACCTTAATAACATACCATGCTTACCAAAATACCCATTATATGCCAGCGTACAAACAGGAAATCAGATAGCATTGACTCAAATTATCAAAGTGGACTCACGAGCAGAAAAACTGTAGCTCGTTCTCACTTCTCAAGTTTGTGGCACTATTTCAGTCCTACATGGTGGTGTTCCTTCCACAGGCTTTGACCATTAACAGCTTCAGTAACATCACCTGCTAAAGTCACACCATGTTGAAATTGCCCAAAATCCATACACTAACTTGCTTCCATATTCGCTCCAACAGCTTTTCTCATCTAGTCAGGATCCAAAGAACAACTTAACCACGGAACAGAATACATGCTCTTCATTAACCACTGAAATTACCATACATTTTCCTCAAGTGTCTAAACCTTGTCACTTTGAAGAAGCAATCTTTGGACTTCTGGGAATAAATCAATAATGCCAAACACTACAGGAAGCAGAGAAACTTACTGCTTTTATGACAGAATAGACAATGTCTCATGGCAACAATTTCTAAACAGTAATTTACACTTTTCCATTTTCTCCTCTCTGGGTCATGAAAAATAATTATGCAATTTACTATCAGATGCTTCCATTATATCTTGGAAAACAGCAAGAACTGAATGGGATTACTTGAGTTATATTCCCAGCTTCTCTATATCAACTCATGCTGTCAACTCAAACAAATCTATCAAATCATTACCACCCTCCTAGCCTTACTTTTCCCCTTCCAAAAGACAGAGCAGAGGCCGAACTCAAGAAAGCTCTGCAGGGTATGCTACGCAGAAAGAATTAACACAATTATCTCAAAACAAATGCAAAGAAAAATACACACTCCAACTTAAAAAAAAAATAAATCTCAGAGTATTTGAAAATATAAAATACATAATCAGTGTTATACTTCATTTCACACTGAATTTATCCTCTACAAAACTGAATATTCCTCAAGCAGCTGCTCTTCTTAAAATCAAGATAAGAAACAAAGAAAATACTGTATTCTATGTAGAGACAGAACAGCTGAATGTTAAAAATTCTGGCCACAAACTACCCGCTAATTCTTAATAAGAAATTCAACTCTTTATGCATTTGGTTTTAACTATCAGCCAACCATCAATTATCACACCAAAACCATATACAGCTACTAGAGGTGACCTTACCTTCACCCTATAGTCTACAACACCAATCTTTCATTTTTGGCTACATATACTATTATCAGAACCCACCCATCCAGGAAGCTGTTGAATTAGGTTTCCAATCTCATCTGCAAACATAAGCATTTCAGCAAGCATGTTCTAGGAATAATATGCTATGGTAAAAAATAATCACCATTTTAACACTTCCTGTGAGGGAAATGAGGACAAAAAAAAATTGTGAGGGAAAGCAGAATACCCAAGGCAGGGTGCAGGTGATGTACAATATGTATGCACACCCATTAGATACACACAGGCGCACACACACCCCCCACACTATGTCATATTAACCCTTTCTAATGGTGATTTGAAACTGATCAACCTTCAAAACACAAATTTGTTTCCAATGACAGGGATCATAATCCAGGTCCATGCATTGGCTAGTTATTATCTGAGCTGCAGTAATGGCTGTGCAAAGCAAAATGTAATCTTCCCAAATGTCACAGTAAGTTATGAATATCTGAGCAGCTTAATGCACCTTACTAGCCATGAAGTGTGAGAATGTAATCTTATTACCTTTTTTATGGTTGTATTTTTTTGAATAATGTAGCCTTTGAACTGATGTATAGTCTTTCCTTGCACTTTAGCATGATTTGGTCTCCTGTGTCGCACAGTACATTTTTCAAAATTCTCCAATTCAACGTATTTTAAGTACTATGCTGAGCTGCATAAACAATCTTTATAGCAACCCACAGGGTGGCATAACGTTTTCTTTCTTCAGCATGTAAAATTAAGTACAAGCTTACAGGAATGGTTTTAAAGGGCAGCATTCAAGTACATCCTCACAAATTTCAGATTTTGCCAGTTATATCCACTTTCAAAAATATATATAAACTAAACCAACAGCTCAAGCTTCTCAGTAAAATGGTTCTACATTTAGCTGATTGAGAACTGGGAGAATAAAGCAATTTTTGAATACACGTGCAAAGAGCATATTTTCCCCCCTTAAAGAATTAAACGAATGAGAAGTCAACATAGTAGTGCTAATTTTTAGTATAAAACAGCACTACAACACTTCTAAATAAAACCAAACACAATTTAAACACACTTAACTTTTCTTTGCAGTGAAGTGATGTGAGATATGAAATAAATGGTTCACTGTTTGGGTGAACATCTACCAAACTACTGCATGCAGAAAATAGCTCAGAATAGAATAAACAGTCAAGCACCACTTTCCTGAAAGAACGTGATCTAGATTATTAACCTAATTTATTTCTCCCACTAACAGATATAAAATATTTAGAAAGCTTGCAAGACAACCCAAGAAAAAATATTTCAATGACCTATAACACAAAAAGAAGAAACCAAGTCCAAAATCAGCATTTCTCCTGGAAAAGCCAAATTTGCTATACTTGGGAGAACCACAGGGCAGGATCTTCACATTTTTATCTCAAACCTCCAAAAATGTCTTCACTTCTATAATTTTCTCATCCTTCTGGTTGTTAGATAAGTGACACATCAAGTAATTGCTTTGTTCCCCAAAGCCAGAACGAAGGACTATTAACCAAACTGTGACCTCCCTTTTCCTGAGGATGATGACTTTGTAATATCAGAATTGTTTCTTTATTATGTCCAAAACAAGGAGTATGAACACCTATCCCATGAAGAAGAAAAAAAAAAAAAGAAAAAGCATTCAAACAGGCTGGTTCAATCTCAGTGAATTTTTTCTAAGCCTATGCTTAATAAGAACCTGTAAAGCTGTACGTTTATAATAGTGTTTGCCTACGTTTATTCTTATTTTCCACCAAAGAAATAAACCACCTCCCTGACTCCATCCCCTTTCACATACTCAGAAATATATTTCACATATTCAGAAACTCATTGAATTTAGCTGATTGAAATTTCTTGATTATCAAAAATAAATGCCAAAAATATGGGAAGCATAAGAATTAAAATCTCTTTGGGGTAGGAGACTCACAGGAACATGGGTGATTCCAAGCTGGTCAGATTCCAAGGGTACACAATAAACAGGAAAATGCAGCACCATGATACACATTCATGATGTGATAAAAAGATGGCTGTGAGTTGGAAAGGCTTCTACAGAACAGAAGAAGGAAAACATTGGGAAAGAGAGTAATTCAGACATACTAACTTCCATGCATTCTCTTCCATCTCTAACACACCACCTAGAGTGGAGAACATTAAAATCTGAGCCCCGAGAAGATTTAGCAGGAAAGCCTGTTGATAGTTTGGATAAGTACATCAAATAGTGACGTTAGTATGAATGTCAAGTCAATCAAACAGGGCTTGGGCAAAGAGAGGTTAATAGGGAGGGCAAGAAAGGGGCAGAAAAAGCCTGGATGCTAACTTTTTTCTTCATTATATTGCTATTGTATCAACCATAATGCACTAGAAAAACTAGAAAAAACAAAAAATGCTTTAAGTGAAATGATTAGCAAAGTTAAATTCTATCCTACAGAAACAAACTGGGGGGAGAGGGGAAATCTACATTTCTTCTATCCAACAATTTCAATTTCTTGCCCATGTAGGTACATACATCTGGTGTATGGGCTTCTCCTTCCCAACAGAATGAGGTGGGGGAGGGAAAAACAATTTTAAAATACTGTAATCAATGATTCCTTATTTACCCTAGCTAATAATCCAATATTTTCACTCAACTTGCAAGCATTTTTATGTCAAATTAGTTCATTAACATTAGATCAGTTTCTAGCGTGCAGTTGAAGGCCCAGTGAAAACAGAGTAATGCAAGGAAGAATTATCTCTACACAATGTTTTTACACATGGGGGCTGGGGAACAGCCCTATTTTCTTTTGTGTTTAATCTACTTTGAAAAGAGCCATTAAATATCTTTTAAGTACATACCAAAAACTGCAAATCAGTATCTTATAAACTCTCCAAACAGTGGCTAAAGGTGTATTTACAACACATGGCAGTTTCCCTTTTTTGATCTGTATTATATATTTCAGTAGATGTTACCATAGAAAATATCTAAATCCAGCTGCAATTCCCATCTTCCCAGTACCTGTATTAACAGCATTAAATTCACCTTTTGTTTTAATTTTTTTTTTTTCAGTTTGCCTTAACCTGTGATCCTGTTTAAGACATACAAGATATGACTATGAGAGATCATTTAATAACATGCAAATTTGTAGCTCCATACAGGAAATGAAATATCCTAAATCTTTAAATCACATCAGATTCATATGTGCATTGAAAGCAAATAAATCATTTAAACCATGATACAGAGAACCTTTTTAAATTTGCATTTATCTACAGTAAATACTGCCATGTTCTTTAATAGCTTTCTAGTGCAATCTTAGCAAACTAATGATTTATGGTTTTGACATTTTAAAAATCAGAAATCTGTCATTTTATGACACCCAGTAGAAAGTCTGCTGGAGTTAGAGTTACATTACTCTGAATTCAAACTCAGATACATGAAACATACAGTTATCAAGAGTCCATTTCATTATTCCAGCACTTCTCTCCCTAGCTACATGTCTTAAAGTTATCTAATGTTTTTCTTGAAATAATAATAGGTTTGTTGGTTGTATTTTTTTTTAATTTTCATCAAGCAAGATACCTTTTACATCACTTCTGGAAATATCACCCATCAGCAAACAAACCCAATCTGCTGTACACTACCAAGCTGCACAGGTCTGCCTCATGTGCTACCTTAAGGTACCTTTCCTCAAGGAAACGGCCCAAAAGATAGATACCATTTCTAATACCACATTAATCAACAAGTCCAGAGTGGGAAACAAACCCTACAGTCAGAACAGCTTTACAAGGAATTATACCCTGCTTGCACCCACTCCCATCAGTCAAGGAATTTATGCTATAAGCAATTTCTTTCTGCCTACAGGTTAAATCAGGAAAAAAATCCACTGCCCACCACTGACAGCACACCAGAGCAAATATAGTTACACTTTACGTATACTTGAAAATAAGGATCCACAGAGAATTTAGACAAGTAGGTTAAAAAGATTAAAGAGGACTGATTTCCACTGCCAGAGAAGTGTCTTCTCTGCCAATGGACAGTAACAGAAAAAAACTTCAACCCTGATAATACATTTAGAGACACCTATAAAAACAAAAAAACAATTACCTGAAACAACTTGCCCAAGCTTTCTTGCAATTAAATATTTTCTAACATTCTCTAACATGCTTAGCGTTGAACACCTAAAAAAGGTAACAGCCTTCTGCTTTTTTGTTACTTAAATGTAAAAAATTAAAAAATATATGCTTTCTTTCAACCAAGCTGGTGTGCTGAGACAGCCAGTATATTTCAACAAGAAAACATTTTGGGATACTTCATTTAAACATTTATTTTACTTATGATTATATTAAATTTTGTATTTATTTCAATTTGGCAAGGGAAATCGCTGGTGTAGTAAGCCATTTCCAGTTATAAAGAAACACAAGCAATTACAGAATTTTTCTTGTGTACACCACATACACTGAACAGAAATACTTCTAAATATACACAGAGATATATATCCATAACGAGTAAATAATGTACAAAACACAGTATTTGAGCTTCTGAAAATTGCAGCTTCCTAAGCTAAGAAAACTAGAAAGAATGTAAATAATTCTCAAAGAGTCTCCCAGTGCATCCAAAGAGAGGTATGAGCACCTCTGGAACACAGAAAGAAAATACTTCTTGAATCATTACTAAAAAAAAATAAAATTAAAAAGGTTTTATTTTCTCTTTAACCCTTTTTAATTCCTTTTTTTTTATTTTTCATGATATACTAATACAGAAGCATGGATTTAATTTATAAATAATAGTATGTATTCATTAGGGGTGAATGATCACCACTTTTTTTTAACTAATCGTTTGTGCAATCAAAATCCCTAGATGCCAGAGAACATGTCTGTATCCCCTTGTTTTTCTCCAGATCAGAACACATGTCTGGTATTTAACAGAGGGTTGAGGGAAGGAAGCAACCAGTTTTTACAGAATATGAGGTTCGTATCCTGCAAGTCTCATACAAACAATTCTTCACAGAACTTTACAACTTTTGACTTAAATTCGATATCCACTTTGTGATACTTACAAAGTACATTATTTCAAAAGTGTTTAACAACAGAAGTCTACATGTAAAAATATGCTATGAGCTCATTCTAGAAAACATGTTTGAAAGTGTTTTGCTAGCCTGTAGAAACTAGGGGATAACAGCTACAAGTAAAGGAGAAAGGTGAAAGAAACAAAGGAAACAGAAGGAAAATAACAAAACAGAAGACATTCCAGACATGGAACTGCATATCAACAGCAAATAAACTAACAAGGGAAACAAGCCAAAGCTCAAAAGCCAAGAAAGAATACAAGATGAAGAGATGAATCCATTTATTTATAAAGCTCTGGCAGGTTTTATCAGATTCAGCAACCATAATGTTAAACACTTCCTCTCCTCCTGGAACATGCAGCCCCTCTCCCCTGTAGCTCCTCCACTGCCATCACCTTTCACAGCTCAGCAGGCAAATTGCTGGGAATTTCAGCACAACTAAAGGCAGCAGGTTATGAATTTCAGCAGAAAGCAAGAACCAGCACATCTATTTCCATAATTTCTGGCACTGCCTCTATCCAGAGCAGCTGTAAAACACCCACCACAGTCACATGCTCAATACTGGCAGAGTTTGCTGCCATGGCTGCAGCACACACAGTGATGAGCTGGGATGTAAGGAACACTAAATTGACATGCTACAGGAAATGTAACACTCAGCTTGCCCTCTTGCCATTTTTAAAATTTTCTGTAGTTGCAGTCAACATGGGAAAAACAAGCAGACAACCCTGGCTAGAATAGAGGGTGCTTACAATACGTAACAGCCTTTTGTTTATTCTTACCAAGTAATAACTTTTTTTTTTTTTTTCTTTCAGATTCTGCCATTCCTTTGTTTAGAGTTTAAAAAAAAAAACGGATTACTGGAAAGCAGTGTATGGAAATATTGCTAAACCAAAGATTTCTACTAATCAGGAAAAAAAAGTGCCTTTGTGAGAACAGGTAAATCAGTAAAGCCTCCACAACTAGACCATTTTTACTTTTATTTCTTTCAATGTCCACAAGGCATTACTGAAAGCATGAACAGAACTGTGACCCTGACATTTAATGTTTATCACAAGTGGCTTGCATTTCTACGTTTGCAAAAACATCTTAAAGCTTTCCCTCCTCCCTGATTTGGCACAACACTGTTTTTTGGTTGGTTGGGCTTTTTTTCCTCATGGTATAGAAACTACTATTAGTCTAAGGCTCCACCCCACCCTGATTTCACTCTTGTCCCTTTTCTCAGCATACAGGCAATGACTGAAACAAATTGTCTCCAAGGAACAGGCACAACAGTAAAGGAGAGAAAAAAAATCTCACAAAACCACAAAGAAACAAGGAAGACAAAGACTAAGTGTTGCATACGTTATCACTATCACACTATCACCTACAAACACACTTTCCTGTTTACTGTGTTGTGACCAAGGTAATTTTAATTGTTGACCAGAGCTGCAATTAAAATTGGCCCTAAAAAGCCAAAAGCAGCCTCAATTAATACAAATTCAAACTACATTCTGTTTCTTTAATTTGGCAATCAAATTAGCAACTGCATATTGTTCAGCAAACCTGGCAAGTCCCTTACATTCCCTGTGACCAACTGGAGGAAAGTAACAACTGTTCAATAAAATGGGGTTGAACTACATTTTGAGGCAAGCATTTAGCCAGTAAAGCCAGCATTTGCTTAGGCTTGACCTCCGCTATTTTTAACTTTAAAAAGATTTTTTTTAAAACACCAAATCCAACAGATTTATTAAAAATTCTGATAAAGACACAGCATTAATGGAGTTCTTACCATTTTTTCATCAACACTGTCACATGTATCTGCACTTCTAAGGCAAAAAGGCTTTTTCTAGAATTACTACACTTGCAAGGACTCAAGAATTTAGAAGGATGCTTAAACCCTGTCCCACACAAAAAACTGTGAATCAAAACTCAATTATTACCCACAAGTGATAATGCATATAAGCTGAAAAAGGCTATATCCAAACAATGTTCATGAGTTTGTGAAGAAACACAGTGTTTCTTACAACACTTTTTTCCCTGTGAAAAGTGTGAAGAGTAAATCTTGCTTTTGGGAGACAGTGAAGGAAAGAACATCTGCTACTGTGAAAAGCTACTCAACTTGAACACAAAGTATCATTATCAATGGAGAGATTAATGCCATCAAAACAACAGTATAATCTTTTCAAGAAAAATCTACTCTCTCGTTCCATATCCAAATTATTTTCCCTTTTTTCTTTAGAGTTAACAGCCACTGTGTTCCTAATAATTCCCCTCAAATTCTGTAAGTAGCAAAGCTCCACAATAACAAAACAAAAAGTAATCATCCTTCTAGTTTCTTAACTTCTTTATCTCTCTCCTATATGAATTGCATTTATTTACTAAAACAAGTTTCAAAGAAAATATAAAGCATCTATCATAGTCATGGATTCTGGGGCTACAAAGGTAACTACAGATTTTACAGATAAAAGAAACTTTGGAAATCACAGAGGACTTCAATATTTTTCATTTAAACAAATAAATAGAAAAATAACTTCATCTTTAAGTAAATAATTTTAATTTAAACTCAAAACCCAGAGATTTAGTGGAGCTTCACTCAGAGGAGCTATTTTGTTCTCTTTCCTTCTAGTGGCATGTTATCTCTTGCAATAGTTTTGCCAAGCAGATTTGGCACTATGGAGAACCACAGATGCATTCCTCAAGGTTTATCAAATCAAGCTCTTAGAAACAGTATTTCCTGCAGCCTTCAGTGCACATAGATATTTACTTATACAAGAAAGATTTCCCAATACAACAACAGAAGAAGCCACAAAAACCATGAAACAAGAAACTAGTTTCAAGACAACAACCCAATCAACAGTATGAACTGTGGTCTCTAAGGTGTGAAGCCAAAGACCAGCAGCAGTATCTGATATTTCCAGTGGGATACGGGAGTATATCATGAAATTCGTGGCTCCATATGCCTTTAAGAGGAAGAGAGAAAAGAAAACCCCTAACAACAACAACAAAAGCCTTTAATCTTAGGGTTTCCTTTTCCTTTAAGCCTACACATTGCCCTTTGTTCCAGTGTAACTTAGAGAACAAAGCCCAAAGAGCATTACTATCTACCACCTGCCCCAGCACTAACACTGGTGGGTACACACACAACCCTCTGCACAGCTTACCACACTTTTCTGAGTAGAAAAACAACTTTATTGGCAGCTACAACTTGGTGAGATTAAACAACCATTAACATTACACCAACTTTATGCACTGAGCTTTAAAGCTGGTCTTTTTTTGTCAAAGATTAAGTCATATGGCTCTGTTCCAAAGCTCTGGTGTCCTCACAGTGTGCACATTTCTGTGTAAGGCCACCAGTTACTCTCTGTAGTGGGTTGACCCTGACTGGATACCAGACACACACAAAAGCCTCTCCATCACTCCCCTCCACAGCAGGACAGGGGAGGGAAAATATAACTAAGGGTTCATAAGTTGAGATAAGGACAGAGGGAGATAATTCACCAAACTGTCACAGGCAAAGCAGACTCAAATTAAAGACATTAATTGAATTTATTACTAACAAAATCAGAGCACTAGAATGAGAATTAAAGTAGGAAATCAAAAACACTTTCCCTCCATCCTTCTCTCCTTCCTAGCTCTACCTGCTCCCCCCCAGGAGGCAGAGGGAGACAAGGAACGGGTCCTTCTTCACCTCTGTAGTCCCCCCAGCTATCAAAACCTGCCCACACAAACACAGTGCATTCTTACACATCACATTCTTCCAATGTATATTTCTCTACCCCCCCCCTTAATTTTGCAACCACATATACAGCTCACAGTAGCTGTAGTTTTTCCACTCATTCTGTTTCTGCACAGAAAATGTATGTTAAAAGAAAATAATTTCATCAGTAATATTTCTGTTGCTGTTTGAAATTCAGAAAACTCTTCCTCAAGCCAAGATAAATGCAAAAGGAAGCTTCCTGAAACTTCTAGTTCCTAGGTTTTTACGTCACTAGGGATCACAGAGCAGTTAGGGTTGGAAAGGAGCTCTGGAGATCATCCAGTCCAACCCCTGCAAAGGGTCACCTGGAGCAAGTGACACAGAAACACATCCAGCTGGGTTTGGAAAGTCTCCAGAGAGGGAGAGTCTATGACCTCTGTGGGCAGCTTGTTCCAGTGCTCTGCTACCCTCAGTGTAAGGAAGTTTTTCCTTGTGTGACTTCTGAGTTTATGGCCACTGCTCCTCATCCTGCCACTGGACACAACTGAAAAGAGCCTGGCACCATCCTCTTGGCACCTGCCTTTGTGACATTTATATACATTGAAGAGATCCCCTCCCAGCCTTCTCTTCTCCAAACTAAACAGGCTCAGCTTCTGCAGTATCTCCTCCTAAGAGAGATGCTCTGGACCCTTCATCATCATCTTCTTCCACCCATCAGATAAGTTAGCACAAAACCACAAATATTTGATGACAGTGGTAAACCTGTCAGATTGTCGTCACACATTTTTTCTACGCAGAATAAAATAGGGATGATGTAGGGAAACCTACATCAAACATGGGATATTCTGCACACAAAATAAAGTCAAGTACACCTATCCGGCTCTGCTGCCTATGCTGGTTCTTCCACACAAGTGAACAGCTCAAGCTCATATGCAGTTAGTTTGCAATGTGACAGCAACCACAGTAATGGAATAAAGCAATCACTTCATACATCACATGCGGTGAAATCCACAAAGATCTTTTTTCCTTTTTTAAAAATACTGACAAAAGAGCACTGTACTAGCAGGGAGGGGTACAGATTGCAGAAAACAAGTTCAAAGAAATAAATGTGACTTGATTCACTTACGCACTGTTTGAGATGTAAGCAAAACTACGAGGTCTTTAAGCAGGTGTCCTAAAAAGAGAGTCAATTTCATTTATATGGATGATGTAAACAGGATGTAGTACATGAAAACTGATATTACCACTATACTATGAAACTCCTGGCTTAATATTCATGTTTGTTTTCCCCATTATAATGATTTATTCAAAGTTTAATATGAAAAAAATTCTCCAGCGGACTACAACAAAAAGGACACTCACTCCTACTTCACACATTTCTCAGAACTCAGTCGTGAGGCTGCAGCCTCAGGCAGGGGTAGGTCTCTTCTCCGAAGTTACAAGCAATGGTCCTAAGTTGTGCCAGAGGAGGTTTATATTGGGTACTAGGAAAAATTACTTCACAAAAAAGCACAGGAACAGGCTGCCCAGGGCAGTGGTTGAATCTCCAGCCCTGGAGGAATTTAAAAGATGGGGCACCTGGTACATGGTGGACTTGGCAGCACTAGGTTAACAGTTGAACTTAATGGTCTTAATGGTCTTTTATAACCTTAATGATTCTGTGTATTTTAAACAGTCAGAAAATTCTGCCATTTGATTTTTTTTTTTTTACTCTTTAAAGTCATGAAAAGCATTCTTTAATTGCCAGTGAAAGATTCCAAATCACTTGCTCTACGCCTGCTTAACATGATCCCTCCAAAAACTAAATAGGCTTGAAGTCAAACACAAGTCCGATGCCTTCTCTGCTTGTCAAGACAAGAAGCCTTTAATGCTGACAGCTGAGTACAGGCAGGGTGCTTGGAATAGCTGATAGCTGCTGTGTCAAGGAATAACAAAATATTAAATTTCAGGATACTGCCTTCAAAAGTTAGCTATTTTACTACAGTAATAATTAATTTTAAACAGTTGATTAAGAAAATAGTGATAATTTATTGAAACTGGGATAACACTTTTACAACCGATGAACAGGATGTGACTGCTTACTCCAAAACCTACTTTCATCTCAACTACAAGGTATTATATGCATTGTTTGTTTCAAATCACAGAACCACAGTAGAAGAAACAGGTCTTAGTGTAAAGCAAAACTCACACAAGTCCTTTAGCAATCATTTTCGTGAAGAGCAGTTTTCAAAATGTAAAACAAACAGCAAGTGCAAAGTATGTGTTTTGATTCTAACAAAACTTTGTAGTTTAAGATTTATTCTTAACAAATTCAAGACTTGTACCATCAGCTCAGTTAAGAGTGGTTTATTCAGAAAATCTGTTTATTCATTACGGACTCACAAGATTACATACAGGAAGCTTTTTGCTTGTTTGTTTCACATTTTTCTTTTTTCCATTTGTATGAAAATGCACATACAAACAATCTTGTTTCTAAGCTGTATGGTATTCCAAGCTGTAAAACATTAATTTCCTCAGAAACACAATTACTGTCTTTTTAGAATTATTACAAAACCTCTAGCTCTCTTTACACTCTCCTATGAGAAGGAAAATACTGATTCCTGGGGAACTGTACTTAAACTTAATTCTCTGAAAATGTACTCTCTTTGAATTGTTCAATATGAGCACAGTATCTGATGAGAAATTAGTTTGTCTGGGCCGTGAAATAAAAACACTTTTTGGAATGAAACAACTCTTAGAGACATCACTTTTAAGAATTGTCAAAGGTTCAAAATTTGTGTTCTTGTTGTATGAGTTGTAGGCCCACATTCTCCTCATTTATACTGGCCCTACTTTCAGCTGAGCTATTTTTTTCTGACAACAACGCAACAATCTCCAGGATTTATTCCACAGTCTGTCTTGACTTCTTCCATAATCAGCAACTTCCCTGAAGCACTGCAACATTATTTCTTGTTAAATGAAACATTCCAAAACACGGCAGGAAAACCTGCAAAGAAGTGAAGGAGAAAACAACAACAGATCTGAAGGCTCAAAGAAAACGGAATTATTTTTAAAGGACAATGAATAGACTAAGAGTTACAGACTATCATCTCTGTGAAACAGTATGGTGAGAAGACTGAATCTAAAAGCAAATTCCCCAGGTTCCTCAGAAAGAGGGAAAGGTTACAGGACACAATGGGGTTTCAAGTGAGCAATGCTGGAGTCTGAAAAGGAAAAACAAATACTGTTTTTGTACTATATTATCCTGTATTGTAGAAATATGTACAAAAATCATACTCTGCTTGTACCTGTCCCTTCTGCATACTGGTACTTTCTTCTCCTTGTTTCATTCAGCTTTTCCATAAATATTCTTAGAGCCAAAATCTCCTTTACATAGGTTTTCTTGCACAGTGTGGACTAGAGATAGAAAACTATTTGTTGTTACCTTGCCTTTTCATTCTCAAACCTTACCTGATCTTCAATTACTCAAATACATTATCACAGAATGTCAGAATGGTTTAGGTTGAAAGGAATTCTTAAGATCATTTGGTTCCAAGCCCCCTGCCATGGGCAGGGACACCATCTGCTAGCCACGTTGCTCAGCTGAGACCCCATCCAACCTGCCTTTGAACACTTTCAGGGATGGGGCTTCCACTATTTCTCTGAGCAACATCCTCCAGTGCCTCAAAGACGGTCACAATTTCTTCCTAATATCGAATCTAAACCTGCTCTATTTCCATTTAGAGCCACTACCCATTGTTCTACCAGTAAAGTTTTGTAAGAAGTCCCTCTCCAGCTCTATCACAGCCCCTTTGGTACTGAATAAAGGGCTGCACTGAGATCTTCCAAAGCCTTTCCTTCTCCAAGCTGAACGACCCCAACTGCCCCAGCCTTTCCCCATGGCAAAGGTGCTCCATCTCTGAACATCCCAACACAGATGACTCAGCATCAATAAGCAAATGACAGAGCTCTCTCTTTCACCATAACCACCAATTCAAAAATTAGCCAAGAAGATTTTCAGAATCCTCCTTGCTCATCTCTCTCAGCCCCCAGTAGCTACTATACAATGATGCCAAATTACAGTCCAAAATAATTCTTTCTAAAATGTTTGTCCTGTTCATTGTTCATTTCAGTACATCCAGAACATGTGCAAATCCTTTTGTTCCAAGTGAAATTAAATATTCCAAAATGAAAACTTATAATTCCATTTTCTCTTAGGAAATTCAGCCAAAACTTCCTTTTATTTTTTTTCTCTTTCACCTGAAACCAGAAGAAACCCTGTTTTTCAATAAATACTTTTCTTCTACTTACTCTGGTTTTACTTTTGTCTTTATTGTACTTCTGGTTTTGCCACTATTTTTTCATCAAGGTGCTCTTCTCAACCACATTCTATGCTGTCCTAACACTGCTTTCAGCTATCACTGATGGAACTGAACACACAGGCAATTGTAACTCAAGTTGCTTACTCAATCAAAGCTATACTGATTTGAGAAAGAAAAAAAAAGGAAAAAAGCCTAAAAAAACACAGAAGAAACATTGATCATAGCACCATTCACAGAATTTTGAAGGGAGAAGAAGATTCCAGAGGAAATAGATTTTTTCCTATGTCCTCTTGGTCTGATTTAATTTGAGCAGCCTGTACAAAGATTGTCTTTCTACAGAAGCAATACTCGAATACCTCCCTTAGCTCAAGTCATCAGGTTTAAAGCTGCCTTCATTTTCAGAGGCCTGTAATCTCTGCTAATAATACTTAGCAGATACTTTCCTGGAGTGTCATCTTAGTCAATTAGTGCTGGGCACTTCATTCTACTTCTCATACAAACAACTCTTGCTCTCACACCCATCTATCAATATTGACAACTCCTTCCTTGGGAGTTCATCTCTGTCACTTGTGTCCTCTTCCAGATCCCCTTCCAGGTTCCCCAGACCATTCAGGTCACAACCTTCAAATTAGCAATAAAAACAGTCTGAAACAATCAATGTAAAATAACTCATTCGGTTCTACTGTGCTGCAGTCCACTGCAACTATTTCTGTAATCTTACTTCAAATAGAAGACTCTCCTAACTTCTGCCTCTTATTTTGCTGGGTTTCTCCCCATCTTGCATCTAAAATTACATAGTACACTTTCTGAAAACAGCACTGGGCCTTCTAACAATCAGTCCAGCTCAAAGAAATGCTGGATGAGGATTCGAGCAGCCTGGTCTAATGAAAGGTGTCCCTGGCCATGGCAGGGACTTGGAACCATAAGAACTTTTAAGTCCCTTCCAACCCAAACCATTCTATGATCCTTTCTACCTTAGTTGACAGGAGTTTAACATTTCTCTCTTCTCTCCTTGTTACAGGCTATCTGCATAACTCAAGGAAAAAACAAATCAAACAAATCAACCTCCCCCAGAAACATTACAAAACAGAACACAGTAGCGTAGATTAGTAGCAGAATGTTTTCTGAATAATAAAGAAAACTTGCACAGATCTTAGAAAAAAAATAGAAGACAAACGTGAAAAAGAAAAAGGAAATAGAGCAGCATAAAAAGGATAGATGTCTAAACACTTTCCCATCCTTTGGCTATTTAGAAACACCATTTTTACAAAAAAAAATTGTTATCATTTGTGCAAACTAGCATCAAATCCATCTGTCCAAAGACAATCAGATATCAAGACTGGTTTTACACACACTTCAAAATAGCATAGTAATGGGTGTTTTCTCAATTAATTCAAAGTATTGTCAGTTGCTTTTTGTTCTTTTTCTTTCTCTTAGGCAACAATGCCAATCACTGCATCCTTACTGGAAAGTCAGAACTATGCACAGATCTGCTGCTACACAGAAACAAGACTGATGAGCACCATCTCATGGGCATTTCAGGTAACAGATTTGAAACAGAAAAAAATAACTTTGTGAATTCTCCAGTATATGGATCTATTTTCCAAAATTAATACACTGAAACTAAGCAACACACAAGCAGAATTTCAAATTTTCAGATGCTCAGATATAAAAATGTGGCTCAAATTAAGGATTTTCCTAGAAATCATTCACTACAAGTATATCTGACAGGAACATTGTCACATTCACACAGGAAGAATTTTAGAAGTATTTAGCCATAAAAAAAGTATTTATAAGCAGTTAGGGACATAAAATTAACACCACACCCATCCCAAAGAATCTAGTTTCTGACAGAGGAATTCTAAAATAAGTTCTTATAAAGTAAAATAAGAGCAGTACCAACAGAACTCTCATTTTCCTTTTATGCATGCACATAATTTTAAAAATAACTTTAAAAGCATGATTACACACTTGTATGTTTTCTTTTCAGCTGTATAATAATTAATGAGGTTCTAAGAGATTGCTTACATCCACTGTAGCAGATCCTAGAATGACTAAAACATGACTCTTTAAAAACAGTCTTGTCTTGAGGGCCACGTTACTTGGGAGTACTTGACATTCAACAATACAGTTCCTCTATGGCCTGAAATTTTACCCAGCAACAGCAATACCTCAGAGAGAACAATCCCTTTCACTTGTCTACTAGTTCAGGTTACAAAGACACTTCTGTTGTAGCTCATGATTTTTATCTTTCTTCAGTTAATTGGAAAGTTTAATACCAAATAAATTTCTAGACAACTAACTTTGCTAAGCACACTTCTGATAAAATTTTGCTCACTATGGTTTCTGTAAGCTTTATTGGTAAAATATCTTGTAATAGTCACTGTCAAATTAGTTTTACTCCTTTGAGTGCTAAATTTTACCAGCCCTGCACATCAAATGAAACTTTACTGTCTTTATTTATTGGACACCAGTTAACTAACAAACCAAGGACCAAAACAAAAGATTAATCACGGCACTTCAAGCACCACTGCAGAAATTAGAGAGAATGCAGATTCTGCCAGCACAGGCAAAGCTGCTCCAGGCTAAGCACTCCACTACAAAAACCAGACTGTTAATTCTAGAGCAGCATCATTTTCTGAAAGATATGAATCACTGTTGTGTTCCCCCTGCCCTGAACATACTCTAGTTCTGGGAAAGGCATGCAATAGAACAGCATGGCTGGCACCTGGAAGAGGAGGCCACAGTTCTCCAGCCATTGTGTCATCTGCCCGCACCACCTTTGCGATCATTCCACCCCAGCTGAGGGTCAAGCCAGATCTAATATTTCAGGTGCAGATCAGGATGACTCTGAGTAAACCTTCCAAGCAAACCTGACAGTGTTTCCTTGGCTTCCTTCCAAAACTCACTCCAGTGATCCCTCTGCACAGCCTCCCCAGCACAGAGGCTCTTCCAGCTCCCCTCTCAATGTATTAGCAAATTTGCCAGTCGAGAGCCTCCCCAGATAATAATATATTATAAATTCCTGTTACATAATTGTCATGTAACGACATGAATCCCCATGAAACTATCAGGATCAAAAGAGATGCTTTTTCCCAAGTTTACTTTTACCAGAACAAGTATATCAATTCTCAATCAGCTGAAATAATTCTCCTAGTTATGACAGGAAGCAGTAACCCACCTGTAGAAATTCACCACAGAAGATACTACATTTGGTCATCAACCCTGCCAGCTAACAAGGGTGTCCTGTCTGGTAGCAAGTATTTCAGCTCCATCCCACAAATCCCATCTCACATCAAAAAATTAACAATAGGGCAAGACACATTTTGTATGAAGCAGAATATAATTATCACAGCCCAGATGTTTCAACATCTTTCCATTCATGACTCAGGCAGGTCTGTACCAACTCAAATATCTTACTCAGGTTTCAAGATTTCTCTAATAAAGATGAGAGATTTCTGCAAAGCCAAACACACAAAGTTCCACCCCATGTATCAAGCCAATTTCATCATCTTTGGATGGGCTTTCATTACAGCAGTGAAATTTCTTCCCTTTACAATCAAAAAGTTTATGCATCATTTATTGTAATAAACACAAAAGCCATGCTTTTTTAGTCTACAAGGATGATCTGCATTCCACAAGACTCCATGGAACTAATTTTATTACAGTGTTTCCAACATCTTCAGATCTCTAGCAGAACACCTTATATAAGAAACACTCAGCTGTTTTTAAGTTTTTGCACTGTTAAACTTACTGCCACTCAAACCTAAATGACTGCAGGCTTATTGGCAATTGTTCTAAGATGTCCCCTAATCCACTTTGCCAAGATTTATTATTACACTTAGTCTGCTGACTAACTGCATAAAATATTAGTTAGCCTTATGGTTGATGTTATGCAGGAGGTCACATTAACACATTGATCCCTGGGTCTTGTAATCTATACTTGACACTCTTTCAAGGGATGCTTTTATTGGCAACTGTACACTTTTAAGTGCTATTCCAAGATAAGCCTTTCAGTATCTGAATCTTAGGAGAAATGTTGCTCTTCTCTCAAACATTTGTATCTTTTTTAACACTTGCACTTTCATTATTACAAAACAGTCCCGGCCTTCTAAATGTTTATTTCAGCCACCACAATTATGGCAGAGTACTACACTTCTAAAGTTGGATTGCTCTACTTCAATGGAATTCTAGTAACTGGTTTTGTTAAACCATATTACAGTTATCTTCTATTTCTGTGGTGTACAACAATTTTTTTAAAAAATACATAAGCATATCATATCATATACATGTGTATAACACTATAGAGAGTAAGACAGTATCATGTGCAGGTGAACTTCAATAAAAAGATAAAAAAGGTCTGCAAAACATTTTTATCTTAAATTCAAAGGGTCTGAAAATAAATACTTTTCAGGTGTAAATTGCTACGTCTTAATGTACTAAGTACATAGCAAACAGCTTTATACACTTCCCTGTAAACCTAACTCAGGCTGGTCTCCAAATGTAAACATCCCCACTGTTATCCTGACCGAGTTAATATAAAAACCCAAAGTAAACCTCTCCTCTCTTCCTACTCGCATGACAGGTGAGCACACAATCTGTATTACAGAACACTTCTGTAACTGAAAAGCAAAGCAAGAAATACAATTACAGGTTTTGGCTTGGCAACCACATCATTTCAGCTCTATCAATTGTCGAGTTACGAAGAGTAAGAAAGAAAAACTGTCTTTATTTACTCAAACACTTGCAGTAAGAGCAATGAGGTCTTGGAAATCCAACTAAACTTACAAACCCTAAGTTTTCTGCACTGCCCTTAAGATGTTTGCAAAGTATGGGATTTTCCACCCAGCAAAGTCTCAATTTTCCTTCTGAGATTTATGATACATCTTTTTTATTCAGTATTTACTTAAGACTGAATTATACAGTGTGAGTGAAGCAGATTAACATTTTATCCACATTAATCCCTCTTCAAGGGAATAAGTCTGTGGAAGCACATGGGTGCCTCATGTATGACTACTTAACCGTACTGTATCATAGCATTTTTATTTTATAGAATGACATCACTATTGAAGTACATTTATCCTGAGAAATTGTAGCATTACATACTTTCAAAAAATCATGTTTGTTTTGGTATTTCATACATGTGAACTGAAATACTGAAAAAAAAAAATACAGAGGCAATGCATGGAAGGTAAAAGGAAAAAAAGAAATTTTCATGTATAACTTAAGAAAGGGATGGGATTGTTCCGTTTTTATTTCTTATTGGACACTTTTTGCAAAGCATTCAGCATAGAATATCATTCTTAAAAAAACATTCTTATTTCAAAATGAACCCAAAATTTATTTCATCATTGTTGCCATTCACCTGCTTTCCTTTATGCTTTCTTTTAAAATTTGCCAAAATTTTTACCTGAAAACAGGTAGTCAGTGACAGATCTGGAATACAAAAGGTCTCTGTGATACCAATATTATTCAGAAGTTGAAAAATACTTCAATATAAAATTTTCAAGTTCGTTCCTTCCTCTCATGCAAATTTCAAGACAACAGGAAAGTGACATGTGAAACACATTTATAGTCAGCCCAACCAAATACTACTGAAACACTTTAGCAAACGTTCAGGAAGTAAAAGTTACAGAAGAAGAAATTCAAGTTACACTTATCTGTAACCTTATCAAAGTATAAAGCTAGTCAATCATGCTCTGACAAAATACTGCCAGCTACAGTTTTGAACCTTTGTACAAAGCAATTTACAGACAAGCCAGAAAAAAGAACAGCTTTCAGCACCTCAAAAGATTCTAACAAATGAGCATCTAACTGCAACACCAAGAAAACACACTCAATAACAATGCTATTCCAGAGATTCTATCAACTCAAAGATCCCTTTTTTCAAAAACAAGGTAAACAAAGCTTTAAAAAGAAATCAGCATTACTTACAATGTAATTGCCATTACATTCACTACATAACTGAATCACAAGCATCTTGATGAATGTCAGTACCCTTCCAAATCAAAAGGTCATGAAGCAAGGTTCTATTTCTGATTTAGACACTTCCCATTAAGACAACTAACCAGGGTGCTGAGCACTGTATCCACCTCTGTTTCTTGAGCAGTCCATGGAAAGTTTGCAACAGTTTGGAGGCAATTTAGCTGCATAATTCTGGAGACTGATACAAATCCTGATGCCATTAAAGAACAATCATTACAGTGCTTCTCTGCCTTCCTGCACGTGGGCAAGAGGAGAGGCTGCAGCAGCTATAGGGTAAAGCACAAATACAGTTCTAGACTGTGCAGAAAATACAGGAGAAATAGACAGTAACAGCATCCTCTCTGAGAAAAATTATCAGTGGCAAGTACTTCATTGCCACCAAAGCTCTGCACTGAGAGGACCAACAGGGAAAGAAGAGGGTTATGGAAGATAAAGACACAGATAAAAACCCCTCTCCATCGTAGATACTTAAATTCCTAAAATATTACGTACTCATTTGCTTGGCAACCATTTTTAATTTAACTGTGTTTATCCTATTATACTCCTTTAACTATGTTACACATGGCACTACAGATGGTGCTAATAACTCCAGGTAATCAGAAGAATGCTCTTGTGAGATAACATTTAAGAAGAGATAAAATTAGATTTCTTTTTCTCATTATGTTCCGGTCCTATTTCTCATGTTTAATACAAAACTAATTTCAACTTTATAGCACAGTAACATTTTTGGAATCCAAAATTATGTGAATGAAGTCAGTCACGCAAAAAACAAGACTTTGTTAGAATGTCATAAATAATGTGAGAGATGCAACCATTTAAGGGAGAACTTTAAAGAGTCCAGTAGGGAAACAGGAGGAAATTTCTCTGTTTATGCCTCCTATTACTCCAAAAATTAGGAATAGCTTTTATTCACAATACATGAAGCTACATTTATGAAATAATCCAATTTACATATTTCCATATTTAATATGCATTCGGTCCACAAATCACCCTACTAGCCTTAATTTTTTCCATCAAATCCACAATTAGAGTCTCATAAATTCAAAAGCATCATCCTAGTGGACGAGGGATCTTAATTTTTTTCAAATTACACTAGTCCAGTTACCAGTTTAAAAAGTTTTCCACACTGTGAATGTAAAAGTTCTTGCTTCTAATCTTGGATAGTTGTTGGCAGTAACCATGATTACAGCCATCTGCAATAATGGCAGTGACAACAGCTGCAGCCAAAGCAAAGCAAGTCAGATACTTCAAATTATACCTGTCCTTCCTAAGACATCATCCTCCACATCTGGCATTTGCTGCACAAAACCAGGCAACTTAAAAGATTTGTCCACAATGTATCTGCTTCATATGACATACAGGAAGTCCAAACTTTAGCTGCTAACAGTTACACATTTCTGACTTCAGATTTGAAAACCTGAGAATTTTCACTTCCTCCATTCAAACATGCTTCTTCAGTACACACACTCCAGAGAATTAACAGTTAATTAAGAGTTTAAACAGAAAAACAACTCCCAGTGTCACTTTTAGCATGAGCAAACAGGACCACCTCTGTATTTTCACCTTGCTTTCTTTGGTAACTATTTTTCAATACAAAGAGCAAATATTACTTCTACCAATACATGTTAATACAAACAGCAACTATTACTCTTCCTGATACGTGTTATTCTTCAAAGGAAAACAGAAGTATTTTGCGTTCACACTACTATTATTTGGGTTTGGTTTCAAGCAAGCATCACACAAGTTCTAGCATGACTTCAGGTTTTAGGACATCCTGCTTTAGGAACCTGTTTGCACATTACAGCCTGTCCACTGTCTTTACAGCAACAAGCCTCTCATTGCACTGTCAGTCACCAAGAACAGCTTTTGTGTTCAGTTCCCCTTGCGTAACAAAACACAATGTAAAGTACTGGTTGTCAATAAGATTCTCAACACAAAGATGATAAAGTCTTCTAATATCTCCCTGCAGTTAGCAGAAGGCTAACTTTAGGGACAAATTGAGTGTTTCAAGAAAACACACAAGTTTATAATTTTCCCCAACAGATATTAAAAAAAAAAATAAAAAAAATAAAAAAAAAGTAACTCCTCAGGCCCAAGTCTACCAGAGGACTTGAGTGTTTACAAATTTTCTTATCCCAAACAACAGTTTCATATTCCACTGCCCAAGTTGTAGTGATACCATCTTTGCTAAAGCTTCAGTCTACATAACCTCATTTTGGGCCTTAGGTCATCCCTTTCTGAGGAGCTTCAGTCACAGTCAACAGGTTAAAAACAGATAAAAAAATACCTGAATGGCAAGTTACACGCTTTAAAAACTAGACTTCCCACTTTCTTTTTTTAATATTGGGCAACTACAGAATTAGCACAGCAATATCTTACTCATAAACTGGCTTTTCAGGAATATTGTTCTTAAGGTGTTCACAAAGTGATTAATAGACACCCACATTGTCTTAGAACACTAAAGTTTAGCTCATTTGAGTTTCCCAATTTCTAGGAATTTTTCTTGTCTCATTTGACAATTTCACTTGTTACTTTCTCGTTTTTAAACAGGGTTTTACTTTTTGCCATATACTCCATCTCAGGAATTAGAAAACAAGTATCTAAATGGCAATCTATACATATCAAGTACCCCTCAGAAGATGTTTCATGACTTTAGCTAACAGCAGTGGAATCTTGCAGCATATCCTGATATTGTGGTACGTTCACAGACTCACCCTAACTGTTTAAAACACAGGGAGATGAGAAGGAAAAATCAGCCCTTGATAGCAAAGACAGCTTGTTACACCTTCAGAATGAGAACCCAGCTTCAGCATTCCAGCTGCCCTAACAGAATTTGCAGATGAACCAGAACCAGTTCTGTGTAGACAAAGTAGAAGAACAATGGGTGCTGCTGAAACTGCAATATTTCATTCCAGTTTGTAAAGGCTGTGTGGCTATTTATTGGAAAAGTCACATTCTGAGTTCCAATAAACAGAACGAATGTTTTCCTTTCTTCCTTTTAAATGCAAAAATAATTCAGACTTCACATAAAACCACAATGCAACAAGCATAATGACCAGGTACATAGACTCAATACTCCTTAATTATCAAGGAGGAAGGATAGCTGGGCCAAGCAGTGGGAAGCCCAACATGACTGTCCTCCTTTTGTAGGTTCCAATTCCACTTCCTTGACACCTGACCGCACCCAGCAGAAAACACACATTTGCTGCTGCTTTGAAAGCACAGAACCACAGCAGGGTTTGAGCTGGGAGGGGCCTTAAACATCACTCATTTCCAAAGTCTCCACCATGCACATGCATGCCACCCACTAGATCGGGTTGCTCAGGGCCCCATGCAACCTGGCCTTGAACATTCCCAGCAGTGGGGCACCCACAACCTCTCTGGGCAGCCTGTGCCAGTGCCTCACCACCCACTGCGTAAAGACATTCTTCTTGATATCTACTCTAAACCTGCCTGCTTTCACTTCTGTCTGTGCAGCAGGAGTGTGTGTGTTAGATCATCTGTTGTTATTTCATCAAAGGCTGAACCCACACGTCTCTGGAGCACAGTATCACACAGTGCCTGCAAAAAAAGGGTAGAACTTCAGGGAAAATCCTTGAAGATTGCTTAAATCAGAAGATATTACATAATCTTCAGAGCAACTTCTCAATTACCTTAACATCTTTTCCAGTATACACCTGATTGTATACATACCTTACAGGGTCACAGCACCAGACATGGAAACACCTTACAGAGATCACGACTATGTCACACCTAACAATAACTGCTTGAAGATAAAAAAAATATATGCTTGGATAACAAATACTTGATCATTATAGTTGCCATCCATACATACATTTGATTATTCTGTTTTCTTTGATGCCATGGTTAATTTAACCAGAGAGAGTTAGCATGCATGTTCATAATGGACAGTAATTCCTCTTGGCCAAATTATTAACCCCCCTAAACAAAGGCACCCTTGCCCTCAAAATTCTGGATATTAAGACTGACGTTCAGGCACCTTTTAATATAGAAATTGGCACTGCAATTACTGTAATTGAAAAATCCTTTACTCTGCATCAATTCCATTGTTATTATGATCAATACCTGTTAAGAATCCATACGTGCATTCAAGTATTTCTAATTTGCACAGTAAGGTCACAGGCAAAACCCATTTAGAAGTATCCTTGATGAACAAAACTCTTTAAGAGCTGAGAAACTAACTACACTAACTACTTCTACTAAGAGTTAGAATTCTAACTGCAATTCTAGCTTGGTATATGTGAGCAGTAGAGCTGTAAGAAATATTAAAGCTTCTTTAACTATTTGACTCTTCAAAGTTGAGAAGTTGAACATTCAACTGGAAAACTACTATAAGTATTTAAAGCTGTTCATCTCCTTCCACATATACCTACTTTAACAGAAAACTGAAGCATCAATATCACTCAGCACTACAGAACTCAAATGCACTGCCAACCCACAGAAGACACACTGTAAGTGTATTTCAAAGTTAAAGAGCTATTCTGCACAGTATGTATCATGCATGGTGCAAAATGGTCACTAAGCCTATGTCTGACCAGCCCCATTGTCAGTAACATGCAGCATTACTAAACTGAAATGCACAGAAATATCCTGTTCAGGACGATACTGGAATTCAGCTACCAGTGCAAGAATGAGTCATGAAACATTCATTAAACCCCACGTGTCAGCAATAGTTACAGGACAGTGTAACACTACAGAGCAAATGAAAACACAGCCACTAAACAATACGTGACAGAGATGGCACAAGTCAAAAGCCACTGAAATAACTCTCCCTCCCCTGCCACCACATGTAAGTTAAGCTTAAACTTCTGGCACTCTTGTGTACTTGAAAGTGGGTATCCCATAGAGCTTAACAAAGAATCATCAAATCACAAAATCACCAAAATGGTTTGGGTGGGAAAGGACCTTAAAGATCATCTAGTTCCATCCCATCTGCCATGGGCAGGGACACCTTCCACTAGACCAGGCTGCTCAAAACCCCTTCCAATCTGGCCTTGAACACTTCCTGGTGTTATCCTGTGAGTGGTCCATCCATCAAATCCACGCCTCTCCAGTTTATCAACAAGGATGTTGTAACAAATGCTTTGCAAAGCCCAGACAGATGACATCAGCTGTTCTTCCCTCACCCACCAGTGCTGCAACCCCATCACTGAAAGCAACCAAATTTGTCAGGCCCTTTGATTTGCCATTAGTGACACCTTGTTGGCTGCCACCAATCACCACCTTATTTTCTGTGTGCCTCAGCACAATATCCAGGAGCATCTGTTCCATGATCCTGTAAGGCACAGAGGTGAAACTGAACAGTATGGAATTTCCTGGGTTCCTCCTTTTTTTCCCCCTCTTTTAACACTGGGAGTTATGTTTTCCCTTTTACAGGCATTGGTAACTTCACCAGTCTGCCACAACTTTCCTAATAGGACAGATGGTGACAAAATTGTGATATTTAGGTAGTCAGGATTTGAATCCAGAAGCTTGGATTTGAAACAAATGGTTTATAATCAAGTTTTATAGAGCACAATTACAGTGATTAAACTAAACTGCTCATGTGTTATGTTATTTTATGGCAATTTCTTTGGGCAGCTTGGCTGCTCCTCTAAACTCTTACCTCTACTTCTATTCATATGTCTAGAAAGAGCTACCAACAACCCCTTGCATACCTAATTAAAGAATGCCTACAGACACATCCATCTTCAAAGAACAGCAACAAAGACATCAAAGACTAACTCAGCACTCAAGTGAAATTTGAGTATGAGTGACAAGAAGACCTTATTCAAACGCCTTAACCACAAGGTCTGACACTTGTTTCTTTCTGTGCCTTCACCCCATACTCATTGATCTGGCAATTTTTGCTGTTTGTGAGCCTGGTCTTTGCAGAAGAGGTGATACAAGTGCTCCTTTACAAGTTGCTCACAGCACCCTCAATCCTGACAAATGGCAATTTGAATCTCGTCCAGCTAAGGAGAGAAATCAGGGTGGCTTTCACTTCCTGCAGAGGTGAGACTTTACCAAACCAGCAAAACTCCCAAAGAGCCATATACATTCTGCTTTAAAAGCAGTACATAGGAAGGGCAGAAGTCTTCAGCACCGGTTCTCAGATGAGTCATGGAATAAACATCTCCCCAAGGCAATGCTCCTGCCAATCAGCTGATCCACAGCAACTGCAGCACACAGGGGCATTCACAGATTCTCAGCCTGCTACAGATTCCACTGAGTGCTCAGGACTCGCTTCTGCAGCCAAGGATGAAGGCAGCAGGTGCCAGGTCATGGAAGATGAGGCGAGGGGGCAAGAAAGGACAAAGCAGTATTCTGGTGTGAGGTTAGGCAGTAGGAAATCTAGAGTGGCACAAGATTGGGGCCTTACTTTTAAGTAATAAATGGCAATTTTTCATGGCAATGAAATACAGCAATAATTTCCTCATAAGCATTTACTGATTTATATAAAGATGGGAAACCACTGGTACAGTTTCTGATCCTGAGAACTCTTTTCAATACACTCTACTGTTCAGTTTGGCACCACTGCCTGTTTAAAATGAGGACATTTGAAGTGTTAAAGACATAGCTTCAGAAGGTGACCCTTAGCTATAGATTACAAATTGGACAGAGAATCTTTTCCAATCCCAATTGAAATATCCATTCCCAGCATCTCAGGTGTTCTCCCATTCTATAACAGCAGCAATATATTAAACACATACATCTCCCCACCTCAGGCTTGATGGTTCAAAATACATTCTAAAAAATGTAATCCCAGTTACTCAATTTTATACTCCATATCAGATACCTAAAAGCCAGGCATTAGGGGCACCTAAATTACATACTGGAACCAAATCCCACAGTATAAGTAAGCTCCCATTACACAGAGAGAAAAAAAAAAAAAAAGCTTGCAAGTTCTTTTCAATCAAGTTCACAACCACAACTAGAGACAAATCACATGCTTGGTTTCAACAAAAACATTAGCAGGAGGCAGATGCTGACTGGACTGATAGTTTCCATTCATTTATTTAACAGTCATACAACATTAGTCATTTGGTTCTTATCCTCCCCCCAATGGCATTGTTTTAAGGCTCATCAGCAATTCTACTTCTGTATCACTAGCCATATTTTGTAACTGAAGTCTGTAATTCCACATAAACTTTTTTGGGTTTGGTTTCATGGACGGGGGCGGAGAGTATGTTGTTTTTAAGGTTGGTTTGGGGGGTTTTTGCAGGGAGGGGGATTGTGGTTTAGGTTTTTTGGGGCTTTTTTTGGTGGTGGTAGCTTTTGGTTGTTTTTTTTAAGCACTAATTGATTCCAAGGTCCACCTGGTTCATTAATAATCACACAAAAACAATTGACCTTGGCAACACTGTTTTAAACCCAAGAAGAGCAAACAGCACAACCTAAAAGTTTTCCTAATAACAGACTACTAAAATTTAAAATTTTCAGGATCTGCAAAGCTTTTATTCAACAGTTCTACAACCACAGGGTTTACCTCACTCCTCACCTACCCCCAGCCAAATCACATTTGGGAAAGCAGCCAGTACAATTCTCACCCAAACCTACAGTTTGATAAAGGAGCCACTTTGTGAGGGGTTTATCAACCAATCACTCAGCATCCTGGACTCCATAATCACACATTTCCCAGTTCACTGAGAGATGCTACTGGCTCTCGCTGGTCTTTTATTACAGAAATTGCCCTGCTGCTGCAGTTCCCATCTTACCTGCTGCTTCCTGGTGCCTCCTGTCTTTCAGCATTCCCAAGGAGAGAATAAATAAGCTATAGGTCATCCCATGCATTCTTACTGTTTTACAGGGCTAGTCCAGGACAAACCTAGAAATCTGGAGTATCTAAGTGGGGTAAATAGAATATACCCCATTTAGTGAATTTTTCTCTGCAATTTCTGTCCACACCCCAGAGTACAACTGTTGATGGCAGAAGGGGAAATGCTGACACACACATAACACACTTTCATAGAACAGATGAGTCCTACACAGTTATTCTGGTTTTGATTTCCAATTGCAAAAGAAAGATAACCCAGAAGCTCTTCAAGCCTTGATTTCTTCAGTTGCCTCAAAATGGAGGTGTTTTCCTGAACCATTCCATTCCAGCTTTTCAGTCTCACAAAAAAATAATCTGAATTTTCTGTACTGATGCATATGGAATTTTTTTCCTAGATATATGTAGAATACAAAAGCAATAAAATTATTCATATGCAGGCTGCAGTAAAGAGACTTGCAGCTCAAACTCAAGGAACTTTTACCAGAGGCAACAGAGCACATCCTATTCCCACTAGCAATTCTCATTTAAATATCTTCTCAAGGCAGCTATTAACAAGAAAATCATGCCTGGGACATAGCTGCTCCCAGCTCTCCAGTTACTACTAGGGAAATCCAGTGCAACAGAAGGCAATAGATTTTTCCTCCCCACAAATTAGTTTCTATTTGGAAACTACTTATGCCTATTTGTGAAGCTCTGGAATATAAAGCACTGTGGCAACACAAGTTCTTCACAAATTATTCCAGGCTCCCAGTGTCGGCACAAAGCCTCCAGTGGCTCCGGAAAAAGTACAATTGCAACTCCTGCAGTATCACCATTTGGTGAGTTTCATTACAGCAGTTGTGCAAGGATGCATCTCGATTGCTATCTGCCCTAAGCACAGAGCGCTGCAGGCTGGAAATTGCTGTCTCCACTGGCCACGAAGAGCATTCACAAAGCAGGTGGCAATAGTATCCTGTTTTACCATATTCATGGAGCCACAGACTCCTGGCAAACAGCCAAAGCTCAGACAAAGCCTGAGGGTTTCCCAGAGTCAAATAAAAATGGTCAGACTAGCTTTCGAATGGGCAGTAATGTGCTCTAGTCCGATACCAAGTCCACCAGAAAAATACGGCATTAGTTAAAGCAGAAACGTAATCTAAATTAGGACATTAGTAATTAGGTCAAGCTAATACCAAAAACCATTATGCAAAACGTTGTGAAGAGGCCAGCAAGGCCTCCAGGGGCTGGGGAAGACACTTGAACAGCAGAAAGTTAGCTAACTGTAACTAGTGATTATGAACAAAAATTTTCTGCCAGATTGACCCATTTAAAATAAATAGAAGTTCTTTAAAAAGATACCCATAAATTTAATGCATGAAGACTGAATTTGACAGAATAGATTTTTAAAGAAGACAGAAAAAGACAGAAACACCGAAGGTAGCAAGAAGCTATTCCACATTCCAGCGACTAAACTGCAGAGCTTATTTCATCTGTGCAATGGATTAAAGCTTCTTCCTTAAGGCTCATAAAGAACTTGATGACTGCATAAAGACAGAAGCTATCAGTGCTTTAAGCTGCCAACTTATCTAGCAAAAAATAAAAGGTCAGAGCACTGAGCACCACATCAAGCGACAGACTGCTCAGAATGAGCACAGGTTCACCAGGAGGTGGTAAAGCAAATATACAGATACTGAATGAAACCACAGACAAAGCTCATTTTTATCTTTCATCAGACTTCAGTCTATAACATATGCCAAAAAAAAATCAGACTTGATGATTTTCAGAAGACTGGTACCTCTTATCAAACTTCAGCATCTGAATGTACTCCTGACCAGCCACTGAGTACTGAACACTGTACCAAACCAACACTACTTCCCAAAAGAATTCAGCAAGCATTTCATCTTTGATTATGCTCAACCTCCAATGTTCAGCCAATACAGCAACTTCAAAAGCCTTCTCTTCACTTACACTCATCTCCAAAAAGATTATTGGAGGAGTGAACCAAAGCATGCTGATTCAACATGCATTTATAATTATCCATTTTTTGTATCACTCTGCCACGTTCAGCCTTTGTGGCAACCTTGACATGCCATCCACCTGCTTCCCTGATGCTTTTGACTAATTTCATTCTATTCCCTAATCCACAGATGCTTTTCCTGAGCCAGTCCATATGGCCCCTAGGTTTCTGCGCTCTCTGCACTGCTGGGTCAGGCCCATGGTCCATCCAGCTCAGGACTGACTGGCAGAAGCAGCACAAAACACTGTCCAGAAACAGCAAAGCAACTGCAATAGAAACCTGACTCCCTCTCCTCTGTTACCAGACACCACCTAGAAAAATCTGTCATTCAGCTGATGTGTTCCCCTCTAAAGGCAGCTTCTAAGCCATGCTATGGACACATTTCGACCAGGCTTCCTTGTAGAACAAACTGCTAATTAAAAAATTATCTAACAGATATTGCACAATTAAGACACGATACATGTAATATACACGATACACACTTCAGCTTTGCTTTTTTGGCTTTATTTTATGTTTGTACAGAGTCTATTAATGTCAGTACAGGATGCCAACACTGCTGGAAAACAAAGAGCATATCCCCAGGCCTTCACAGACACCTGAAATCTCAGATTGGACACGAGGAGCTATAAAAGTCTGTCAACTTAGCGGAAGAGTAAGCAAAACTGAAAACTTTCCCATGCAGTCTTTAAAAATTTGTCCTCAATATTTTGTTGTCCTACACTGTGTTTTAAGTTGCAGTTACAGAAGTGAGTTGACACTAGAACCGAAGTACAAACCAGCTCCTCTTCAGAGCCTAGGCAATTTTCTTCTAAATTCTTGCATGCCTAATTAAAGACTGCCATTACCGCCTCTCTACATACCATACCTTTCTCAGCCAACCACAAAATTTCCCTTAACTCCTGCATATATTACATAGGGTGATGTATCCACTAACTACAAAGTAATGTCCAAGTTGCATCGACACCTGAAAAAACCCCAATACGCATCACTTCAATAAGTAAAAACCATGCATGACCTCTAAGACAGCTGATTGTTAATTTACTATGACATCTTATTTTCATAAACCCTTCAAGTCTGACCCAGCTAAAGCCACAAACTTACCTTATCATCTGTACTGTAAGTGGACAGAAGTGACTGAACTAGGATCACTGTAGCCAGAGGTGTATTTACTGGGAAACTACTAAGAAGGACTGCATCTATTAAGAAATACACAATATTCAGTGATATTCTAGGAGCTACTTGGTTACTCTCACTTGTCATCAGCATTGATAAGTTTATGTAGAAAATAAAGTCTCTAAAAACATGTAGTAATGTAATAAAAGGAATGCATTGTTACAAAGACATTTGCTGTGGATTTTTCTACTGCAATACATTTAATTCTATCAGCATTAGCTTTGGGGGTTTCTATAACATGATACGTGCAAAGTAAGTCAGTGACAAGAGATAAGAAAAGGGGAATTCAGACTTCATAAAAACCATTACAAGTTACAGTGTTCTAGCTGCATTAGTGTGCCAAAACCATCCAAATTAGATTATCTAATGTATCAGCAGGAAAATATCTGTAAGAATTTTTTTAAGTTAGGTTGATTTTTTATATGTGGTTTTAGTAAAGTCTAGCAGAAGTGAAAGGGCTGGCAAATTAAATTTACAAAGCAATTTTAGCCTCTGCTTCTCAGATCTCATTATTTTTCCTCCAAAGGTGATGAAAACCTGTGTTTCTTTCTCATTTGCACTTTGTCACTCTTGGTGAGGAAAAAAAAAAAAAGTCTTTGCAACACAGACTGAGGGGAAAAAATTGAGCCAAACCAAGTATCAATCTATACCATATTCAATGAAACAATTAGAAGCACTAAAGCTTTTGAAAGCAAAACTGGTTTAGAGTTATTTTAAGTTAGTAACAGATTCCACTGTAAGTAACTTATTTTTCAATTCTATCATCTTCTCCAACCAGAAGAGTTTTTCATTTTAATAAACTAAGGGGGGGCAAATATGAGGTAATGAACAATAATTCACCTGATTTGTATGCAAAGGAAATTCAAGGAGTTATTTCTGCCCAAAGTCAATTAAAACTAAAATTCACAACACATGAGGAATACATATCCATAGTTTAGCTTAGTCTGTCAAAAAATAAGAATTAACAGAACAGATTAATACTAGTACAAGAACTTGCTTTCAAAGTTTTCTACAGAATAATCAGTGTCTTGAAAGTCTCTATTTCCCTCTTCACTTTTAAGAGGTGCTGAAATACACAAAGATACATTCAACTTGGGCTGGCAAACTGTGTTCTTGAGAAAACTGACCAAAACAAAGCAGATCAACTTGTGTATTTCTAGGAGTAGAATTTCCAAAGACAACAAAACAAGACTAGTAGAGTTTTGATGCTAGAAGTGAGCTCACTAAGCACTTTGTTACACTGCTGGACAAAGAAAATGTCAGAGGTGGGTCTCCAAGATCTAACACTGCTGAAGTGAACAACTTATTTACCTGAGTAATCAGAACTACAGAGGCTTAAATTTCTTTAGTAAGCAGCAGATCAATTTAGACCTGTAATAGCAGATCTGTGCACTTGAGATTTTTGACCTCCTAAGTCTTTCACATACAGAATGTGACCATCTCTTAAATACTTAAAGATGAGAAACATCAAGATAGCACTTTGGTCTTCTCCTGATAACCTCCATATGCTACAGCAAGTTGGAAGGACATAACTAAGAGCAATATGTTTTCTCATGAAAGTAAAATCAGGGCACTTACCATCCCTGTTTAAAAAATAAACTCTTTGCCCAAAATCTTGAAGGTGGTTATGCCATAAAGAATAAATATGCTAAGCCACCTTTCCACCCAGATTTTCCCAGCCCTCCTTGCACTCTGATCTAAAGATGCCTCAACTTAGTGACCAAACAAACCCCAGATAGTGCAGGTGTCCTCTTTCCAAATAATAAGAAGCAGGCTAGCAGATCTCTGCTCCCAGCCCTGGTGACTGCAGCTGTGAGTCACCACACAGAATGAAACCAAACAGGAAGGGATACTCGGGGCTTAACCCCATCAGGCAACAGCAGATCAGGGTGTGATTGTCACACCCCCAGTTCAACCTGCACACACCAAAGCCATTGGGAAACAAACTACCAGAAAAGCCAGAGCTAAGAGTCACCTTTTCAGATAAAAGTTACAGATCTTCTGTATGCCACACAGAGAAAAACAAGTACATCACTGCTAACCAGTACTTGACACACCTTAAATTCAGGTCAGCATGATTTCAGAGGTATTAATTGACAAAATGGTCACAGGTAACAAACAGAGACAGAACTGTGATAGATGAATAAGAATTGCTTAGAAGGGAGACTTCATATCCCTCATATCCCAAAAAGCTACATTAAAAAGTCTGCTTCACAGCTTTTATTAAAAAAAAAAAAAAAAGGAATCTAGAAAATAATGGCTTTCTGTAACAAAAACTACAAGTTTGTTGGCTGGTTTGATTTTTTCATGCATTTCAGTTTTAATAAAACCACTTAACCTTGAGACATCTTCTTCCAAAATATCTGATTTGCCAGCTAGCTGATGTTTTCCTCAAACTCAGAGACATCCAGCGGCCAACAGTTTTTGCTACTGCTCCAAAATTTGGATTTTGTTCTAACATATCCAGGCAAAGAGTCCTTACTACCAAACTGTTGGTTGTGTCACGACACCCATCAGCTGATAAAATAACATGGGGAAAAAGCATGACCTTTAGCCTCCCACATGTGTGCTGAAATGGTTGAGGAATCTTCTCAGAGAGGTCAGGGATGCTGTTTCACTTGCAGAAAATGTGAGAACACAGTTTCAAAGATTTCCAATGCCAGAAACTCTCCCCTGTCTATCTGGGAAATGAAGATACAGGAAAATGCAGTCCACAGTTCAAATTCTCCAGACCTCTTAAATCTAAAATCAAGGGTACTCTTAAATCACTCTGAAGTTTTTGCTCTTCTCTTGTCCCAAATGGAGCAGAACAGGAATCAAGGAGCTTTTACATTTTTAATTATTCTGCTGAACCTCTTTACACTGCTGCCATAAAATACATGTCCAGCACATCACTCAAAAGACCACACTAGAAACAAAGTAAAATTTAACATGCTCAGGAACAATTTCCCCACACACAACTGTCCTAAATTCTAAATTATTCACCAGAATTTCCTTTTAAATGTCATGTCCATGCACGCGAGCACTGGGTTTAGCACAGGACATTGTCAAGCGGACACCAAGTAACTTAAATCACTTCCTCATACTTAAAGCATCCATGAAACCACTGATCTGCGCTTTATTTTTGTCACTACTGCCATTCTCCTGTATTGAGACTTTCATCCAAACAATCTAGGACACTACACTGTTAACACAAAAATATTCCAAAATAAATATTTATCATAACCCAAGATAACACCAAGAAACATGAAACAGACACTGCCCACAAATAATTAGTGATCATTAAAAGTTGCATGTAGCAAAGAATACTAATAACAAAATAACTGAAATGCAAACAGCATAAAAAAACAGTATGACTTCTGCCTTAACTTTCCTTGTTACTGAGCCTTATATTATTAAATGCTCTTACTTCCTGGTTTGTCAGAAACCACATTGTTTTAGAGCCAGAGCTGCTCACTCAAAGGAAGAAGGAGGGACAATAATTGTTTTTAGAGATGTTTTAAGGCCTCTGGTAATAACAGAATATCTTTGTAAACTTGAGAGTTTTTCTCCTAATGTTTGACATCCTGCATCAAGGAAACATTATTAACTAGTCCAATCACTTTAAGTTACACAATTTAAAGCAACTGGCCCAAAAAGTTCAATGGTATATATTAGATTTCAACAAGGAAAAGTTGCATGCTCAATGTTTGCTGAGATCTGTTATGAAACATATAAATATAGCCCCAAAGCATTAAAAAAATAGCAGCCGAGTCCCTAATTCATTAATTTAAAATAAAGGACACTGAAACAATATTCTACTCTTTCCAAAAAGCAGACTATTTAAAATATCTTTGAATGAACTGTTTCCTGACACCCTCACCCCTGCACACAGAACATAAAAGTTCTACATATTTCCAAAGCCAACGGGAAGCAAGAAGGAATCCAAACATCTTTGAAAAACCGCTTCGATTTAAAACTGTACGTGTGCTCTGATGACAGTTTAAATTACTAAATTAACATTTAACTTTCTTGTTAAGTACACCTGCTAAATGTTTAAACATAACAATATGCTTCTCAGTTCTAAATAAAGCAGCAATTTCTCTGAGGAAAACAAAGGAGGAGGACGCTTCCAGTTGTTTCAAGTATAAGAGTGTATACAAAGAAGCTCATATGCTTTTTTCCCAGCTTCTGTGATAAGTAAAAAAAAAACATGGTTGAAATCCAGCATGGTGAAAGTGTAAATACATAAAAAATTATTGGAAGAAAAATAGCATCAAAAAACCTGCAGATTCTTCTGCACACCTATGCTGTTCTTTCCCCTCATCCAGGCAATCGACTTACCAGGTTAAACACAGTGTCAACTATGTCTCTGTTGGACACTTCACCAACTTCCACCAGTCCTGTCAGCACAGCGAATTTCATCTTGATGCCTCGGATGGGGACTCCTGGATTCAAAGGCTGCAGCACACTTCCCCCTTCAGCAGCATTTCCTTCTTTTCCCGCTCCTCCTCCATCATCACCTGTTGGCTGAACAACTTGTCTGCCTTCACTCGCCATGGCCACTTCACCGCAGGCTACGGCTTCCAGCGCCAGCTCCACACGCTCGCCACTCCGGGAAGACCTGGTCAGCCGGGAAGGTGAGCGGCGGCCCTCTGCTTCCTTCCCTTGGGCTCCGGCCCCCGAGGAAAGCGGCGTCCGGCGGGGGAGGGTGTCAGGCGGGAGGGGAGGACGCGCCCTCGGAATCGCGGCTCTCCCCTCGGCAGGAGGCGTCTGTCACAGCGCTGCCCTCGGGCAGGTATTCGCAGCCCTGAAGGACAACCCGAGGTGTGTTTCAGCCCGCGCTCCGTCAGGCGTTGCCCACAGCCCGCACGCCCCGGCCCCTGCCCCGCGCCCGGCGGGAGCCGCCCCGGGAGCGCTCACGCCTCTCCCCGCGGAAATGCTCCCGGATCCGCCGCGTTCCGAGCCCCCACCTCAAGGGTTTAATCTGCTTTTTTTGTTTTGTTTTGTTTTCTTTTTTTCCTTTGTCTTTTTTTTTCTTTTTTTAACCTAGAAGGAACACGCTCCTCCTTCCCGCCCGGCTGCTGCCCGCGGCAGCCCCGGCTCCGCTGGGGCAGGGCCGGGGCAGGTGCAGCGCCCCGCCAAGTTCGTACTCACCGCGGGCTGCGGAGGGGGCGCGGGCTGCCCGACGCGCGGCTCCGGAGCCGAGAGGCGGCTGCGCTGCCCGGCTGCGCTGCGCTGCGCTGCGCCGCCCGCCGCTCCCCCCGCCCAAAGGCGCCCCAAGTTCCAGCCGCTGCCGCCGCCTCACAGCGCGGTGCCGGTGAGCCCCATCTCCTTCCTGCCGCTCGCTGCCGCCATGACAGCGCGGAGCCCCCGGAGCGCCTGCGCGGGCCGGGCGCGGGCGGGGCCGCGGCGCAGGGCGGGAGCCGCGCGCTGCGCACGCCCAGGTGAGCGCAGGTGAGCGCAGGTGAGCGGGAGCCGCGCCCTCGCCCTCATCCCCCTCATCCCCCGGGACCCTGCTTACCTGTGGGCACGCAGCGCCTGCGTGGGCCCGGCCGGCCTCGAGGCTGTGCGCAATGACTTGTCCCATACTATCGCAGTGTTCACAGAATTGGTAGGGAAGCGGCCTCTGGAGATCATCTGATCCATTCCCCCTGCCAAGGCAAGGTCATCTGGAGCAGGTGGCACGTCCAGGTGGGTCTGGAATGTCTCCAGAGAGTGGGAGTCATTCCTGGGCAGCCTGTTCCAGTGCTCTGCCACTCTCAGTATAAAGTTCTTCCTCATGCTGAGGTGGAACTTCTTGTGTTTTAACTTATGGCCATTATTCCTGTTCCTGTCGCTGGGCACCTCTGAAAAATGTCTAGCACTATCCTCTGGGCACCCACCTTTGTGATATTTATGTGCATTAATGAGATCCCCTTCAGTCTTCTCCAGACTGAACAGGCCCAGCTCCCACAGTCTCTCGATAAGAGAGATGCTCCAGACCCCTCATAATCTTTGTGCCCCTTTGCTGGATCCCCTCCAGTAGCTCCTTGTCTGCCTTGTCCTAAGGAGCCCAGAACTGGATATGGCCCTCCAGACGTGGTCTCACTAGGGTTGAATTCCGTAACTGTTCAGTAACTGAAGTCTGCTCTTCCTGAAGCAATTTTCTTTTTCTTTTGGGAGGGGTGGTTTTGGAGAAGGGGAGTTTTTGGTCTTTTTTTTTTTTTTTTGAAGAATCAAAAAAACCCAACACGAGCAGCGGGTCCCCAGCTGGGTGCCCCATGTTTGCAGACCTTCCCCAGAGGAAAACCATGGCTGTGTGGGAGAAGAGAATGTTTGGATTGTCCAGCTCCAGCTCCTGCCATCATCAGAACGATCCTGGGGAGGCAGGTGAGTCCAAACCTCCAGCATGGGCGAGTGCGCTGTCGTTCTTCCTCATCCTCCTCCTGCTGCTCCCTGGAGAGCACAAGGGGCACAAATGTGGGTCATGAGAGACACCACCCAGATGTGATGAGCTGAGGAAAAAAGGGAGCGGGATGGGGGAAGGAAAACTCGCTCTCTTCCTTCAGGTGAAAAGTCTGTGAAAGTGGCACTGGTTGTTTTGGTTTCTCAGAGCCGATGTCACAGCCCCTCTCCCCAGCCCCAAAAGGTGTCCCCAGAGCAGTGGCAGTGCCAAAACCCAGTGCCCCAAAGCCCCCACCAAGCCCCAGGCTGGGTGGCAGAACCTCCACATACAGCTGGGATAAAGCACAAGAACTGCTGCCCTTTTTGTGCTCTCTCCTAGGGTGATGGGAGCTACAAATAAGCATCTATCCTATCCTATCTCTTTTGTTCCATCTTTTACGTTAATTTATTTGATATTAATCTGAGTATCTGTTAACAAAGAAGTGGGAATGTCTGCTCCTCCGAACTCTCCTTTCAAGGAGTCTTCAACCGTGCATTTTTAAGGGGACTGCCTGTGTTAATAAGGATTAGACACACTCCTAAAGGCCATAGGGTCTTGTACCAGCTGTTTAGCACAGACAAGTGTTTGAGGTTTATTAACAAAGTATCTATCACAGCCAACATGGCAGCATCAAAAATTTCCAAAGGAAGGATCATTTCAGGAATGTGAACATAACCTGCAGACAGACAGATATAGAAAACAAATATAAGCACATATACATTTTAACTTCACATCCTGTGTGATATAAAAAGCTGTCATTTATGTAATTCTATGAAGGGAAAGGGAATGATTCTTAAAACTGGTAAAAATTTCTGTGTTTTGAAATCTGGCATTAAAGAATTTCCAAGAAGGACAGCTGGCATTTTTATGGGAAATAAAAATTTCTCCTTATATTTGATACTGCACCATATTGGGGTGTACCCTTCCCTGACAGTGTTTACACTGAAAAATAAAAGGTAGAAGGAAACTCAAACTACAGTTTTTCTGGAAAATGCTTTTCTGAAGTGATCTGCAATGTTCCTTGTAAGCATACCAAATATTATTGCAAATTTTAATATTAATTATTATGCTAACTGTATTATTACTATTCATATTATTGTCAACATCATATAAAATTTTAATTTTTGAGAACTGAATTTTTGAATTGAATTGAGTTTTGAGAATGCCATACTTAGTATGTGTAGGTATCAAATTTCCCATGGTTTTGGGGCAAAAAGTACAAGGCAGTCAAGACAAAACACATTCCATTACAATGCCTTTTCCATTCCCTTCCTACATAATTTTCTCACATTATTACTTTTATCTATAGAGTGCATGTCAAGACTAGAACATTTCATAGCTGCTCTCCTGTTTGAATTTACAAGTCCTGAAAAAAGACTAAGCTGCTTTTTTAGCTTGCTTTTCTCATTTTCCTTGGTTACATACATACATAGACATTATTAGGGAGGGATGGTAATCTCTAATTTGAGCGGCAAACATCTGCAGTTTCTTCCTCAGAATGAGAAGTGTTTAGAACTGTAATGTTGACACAATCAGTCTCTGCAAAGCTACAGTGATCTTGTGTGGCTACACACACACTGAAATTTTAATCTTAGTTCTTGCTGCTGCCAGCATTTTCCATGCATGTTTTGGATTCCTTACATCTACTGCTTGAGCTTCCGTGTCTTTCCGAGTCACCTTTAGTTTGCAAAAGTATTATCTTCCCTCTTGTAAGGAAGATAGAACTTTTATTTGAGCCTTTAAACTGGCTAAGTACACAAACATCAGTTTTATCTGCCTGCTTTTAAGTATTCCCTCTCTCCATGGCTGCCCCTAAATTTCCATCAGGCTATTCACCACCAGGCAAAAGCAGAAATGAAATAACGTTTGGGATTTTTTATATACCTAGTGACTTGGAGTATGTGTTCTGTTTGTGGCCTCTCCTGTTATCCAGAGAATATAACATTTGTTGTTAATATTTTTCTGCTTTCTTCTTTTTTTAACATCTCACTAAAAAGAAAATAAATACAATAATTACAAAAATCCAGCTTAATGGATTTCAGATGTTTTCATCTAAACTGCATACTCCAATAGCCAGCAAATCCAGCTTGCCAGGGAAAGCAGCATTGTCACATTGAATCCTGTCAGATCTTCCTTTATTTCCTTAGAGATAAATAAATACTCCCTGACTGGCCTTGATTGTTAAAGGCAGTGGACTATGTGCATTAGTCAAGGCTAGTAAAATTCAGCAGACTGCCAGTTTAGAGTTCCATATACAATTGTTTAAATTTGATTTTTCAACCAGGTAGAATCAGTGTTAAGCTCTTCAGCTGACCTGTTGATCTCAATTTGGGCTGGGTTTATGTTCAAGCAACCATGCTAAAAACACATGACCAAAGATCTGGAGAAACAGACTAGATTAGATTAAATAAAAAATATTTAAAAGATAGCTGAGTGTTGGAAGTAAACCCTGTCATCCTGAGCTTCCCAAGTGTGGTTACAAGCCCAGGGCTGGTTCTGCCTCTCAAAAGCAAACTCCAAGTGTTGCACTAAGGGAATAAAAAAAGACAGAAATTTTCTGTAAGCCTTACACCACAAAAGAAAAATCAGAAAGCATGGATTAAAAATTAACTTAAATCCCGTTTGGGAATGAAATCCACAAGATCTTATGGAAAGTACTAGTAAAGTCTCTAAGCCCCATTTTAAGAAAAATTAGACTTTCTCTTTAAATAGCCTTTAAAGTATTACCATGGGTGCTGGTTTAGAAGCTTTATTCAAATCTTCAGAATCCTCTGTATATCACTGGTCAGACCCCTTTGGGAATGCTGTGTCCAGTTCTGGGCTCCTCAGTTCAGAGGGCACATGGGCACACTGGAGCAGGTCCTGGAAGAGGCCCCAGAGACGGTGAAGAGACACAAGCATCTGGTGTAGGAGGAGAGCCTGAGGGAGCTTGGAAAAGAAGCCTTGGGGGTCTTTCCAGTGAGTCTTTCACTGTGCATTAATATCTGGTGGGGGAGTGAAGTTCATCAGCTGAGGAGCAGACCCACTGCCAGCTCCATTGCATCTGTTTTAAGAGTAATTTTTGGCAGCTGAAGTCATTACCCTTTACATTGCTGCAGATAAATCTGAGCAGCGCTCAGGGATCAGATCTTTTTACTTAAAAGCTTCCATTTAGTGCATACAGGATAAGAAAGCAAGGGTCCACGATAACTCATAACTTTCTTCTGCTTTCACAGTGCAACAAAATTGGTGTTCAGTTTTGTCAGGGTCTGAGAGCGCTTCATGACACCTAGCAATGTCAGAAAAAGTTTTAGGTACATTTAAGCAACTAAATACTCTGCCTTTAAGCAAAATGAGGGAAGAGAAGTAATGCATAATTTTATAACATTTTATGACCAAATGGTTCTTAATCTTGAGCAATGGATGAGAAGAAATGGCCACAGGTTGTGCCAGAGAGATTCAGATTGAGTATTAGGATCAAAGGGTTATAAAGCATTGGAACAGGCTGACTACAGAAGTGGTAGTCACCATCCCTGGAGGGATATGTGTAAATGTGGAGACATGGTTTAAGGGTGGGATTAGTAGTGCTGGGTTAATGGTTGGACTCCATTATTTAAGAGCAATTTTTCCAACCTAAATGATTCTATGATTCTATGATTTAGAACTTCTTTAAAAATCCTTGACTGGATATTAAAATTCAAATTAAAAACCTGCTTTTAAATACTATTCACCTTAAATATGAGAGATCCTCTCAGTTTCTGTTTCTACAGAGAGCAATGTCATCCCAAAACAAAGATCAGCTTGCCTAAAGAGGAAGCTTGCTTTCTTTTTGATTAGATATGAAGGGTTTTATATGTGTTAGATGGTGTTATTTCATTTTTAGATGTACTTTGGTACATTTTTATAATGCAGGATTTTATGTTTTTATAATGTACTTTTAAAAATGCATATGATTTTTTTTCTCATTTTTCTTTACAAGTGTGATCAGTATAACTCTTCATTTGTCTCCCTCGTGAGTTCATGATTGGTAGATTGCTGCTATCAGTGTTCTTAAAAGCACTGAATTAATAAATAAATGTCTAGTGAGTCTCAGCTAGGTGGCATTGGAAAATGCATTTTCCATTCTCTAAGGAATTTATGCAGGCATTGAGCTGAAGAAACTGCTTTACCTCATTTCTTTGGTTCTCTTAACCTTGAAGGAGTCCCAAAATGCCAGTGTAATTCCTTACACTATGCAGGTTATAGCAGGAAATATGTCAGGAACTTTTACCACAGAAAATTCTGAATAAATTCATGAAACACCTCATTGTTGCACTACTTTTAATGAGCAGTCTTTACTTTTCCTTTTGATTCTGCACACTTGTTTTTTTAGCCTTTTTTTTCCACTCCCACGTTTGTACTAAAAGATGTGGTTGTTGTTGTTGTAGTCCTGTTAAGAATCCAGCTTCTGGCAGCACTGCCAGACACATTTGCATGTTTTCTGCTTTGGTAATAAACCCTACATTGGTTTTGGGCAAAACAAAGGTGCCTGACATGAGCAAACAGAAGACACTATAAATTATGTTTCTTCACTTAGGCCCTGTTCACTGAAAGACAAGTTTAAATTCATGAAGTCAGATATCTGTGCACTTGCAGAGTGTGCTGGAGGGAGGTGTTTTGCACCTGTGCTCACCTGCTTTGCTGTGCTGCACCCAAAGGATTCAGTGAACTTGTGGGAGCAGCTGCTCCCAGCCCTTCCCTCATCACATTCAGCTTGCCCTGCAATTGTTTTTCATGTGCTGTTCAGACTCTCCAGCCAAGCCTGGTCCATCCAAAAGAAGCATAAGATCCAGAAATAGCTCCATATTAGAGTTTTGGGAGGGATTATGAGAGGTTTTCTGCATAAAACTCTAGTATGATCTCAGAGGATGTTTTGAAATCCCCAACAAATTGCTTCTCACAGAGGCTGGATTAAGATCTGTGGAGTAAATGCAGTTACAGGCCTGTGCTACATCACAGCAAGGAATGAGTAACAAAAACTTGAATTATTACAATTATTATTATAAAAACAGCTCACAGTTGGTAGGTATTGTGATGCTTCAGTCTTTCGGTTTTATTGTACTGTTTGAACTACAAAAATTAGAGATACTCCAGTAGTGGACACAGGAGCTGTGTAATCTCCCTCTGGCTTTTAGTACTTCTCTGGATCACAACACTGAAGCAAAAACAGAAGAGGACAAGCCTGAGGATTTTGGCAGTCACTGTTTCCCAGAGACTACGTAGCAACTGGTGGCTACACAAAAAGGAAAAAAAAATAAGGAGGAGGGCATGTCTCTGAAAATTCTTGCTGTATTTGCTTGTTTGTTGCTTTAATAGTTTATGTACATTTTGGATGCTGTATTAATTTTGGTTCACCTGAAACCTTTCTAGTATAGATACTAATGCCTTATAATTTTTCTGACACAAATATTTTTTTGCTACCTCATTTTCTTTTCAATATAGCTCTTCCTGAACTGATGCTTTTCTAGGATACAGAGGGAGGAGGCTCTGTGGGAGGGAGGAAATTTAATAGAACTTTGTGTAGGAGGATGAGCAGGTCAAGGAAGAGAAGGTGATCTTCATATTTTAGAAGAAAGGAGAAGGACAATATCAAAATAATTAGGTGAATTAATCAGAGGATGGAACAGCAGAAAGTGAAAGGAATGGCAAGTAAGAGCCTGTTTTAGAGAAAAATAAGCAATAGCAAGGAAATGCCCAGGGAGACAGTCCATACAGAGCAGTAATGAATGTGTTCCTGCTTTAGGAACAGAATGAAAACAGGAATAAAACATTTAGAAGATTACAGTTTTACCAACCTGCAGCATCTTTCATTGGATTATTAGAAGTCATGCACCAAGGAACATTCTTTTACTTATCTCCCTGAGTCACAAAGTGATCAAGATTGTCTGACTGGATTAGGTGTGGTATTTTGCATATCAAGGCACTCAAACTGACTACTTTCCAAAGCAGCCAGGTGCTGTAAGACAGTAGCTTATTGTTAAGCATCAGGCACTGTGGAAGCCAGTATTTTCTGAAGATATAAATCTTTCACATAATCCTTTCTGTATTATCCCCTATATCCTATCCCCACTAAATTTGTGAAACCAGCAATCCACCACTGATCTAATTACTCCAGTTAGCACCAACTGAAAACAAAAAAAAAAGTACTTCCACCTCAAAATGCTGTGAACATCTAGCTAACTCAGGAGAAATGGGAGATCTGAAGGAAATCTGCAATCTGGTAGCAGGGACCCTATATTAGGACAGAGAATTAAGGTGAAATGAGGAGATAGAATTAAGGAATTAATTGAGCAAAGGTAGATCTAAACAATCTCCTTTGCATCACGTCCACCTTGGTTTGGTAACACTTGACCAGATGGTAATACATTGATGAGAGGTGCTACCGATGTTACAGCAATTCATCTGTGGAAGTACTGACAAGGGACATGAAGCCAGACGCAGCTGTTAACTCAATGAATACTCTGTGTGAAATTCATCTTCTTTATGTTGATAAGAGGTGACTTGTGGGATGAGTTGATAGAATTTTGTGGTGACTTAAGTATGATGTCAAATGATCCCCCCAAATGTTATTGGTAAAAGCAAGACCATTGTTATCTCTGCAGCTGCCAGCCACATACTCACCTGCCTAAGGGATAAGCTTGATCCATTTCTATTAATGAGGATTAGACACCATTGTGGGAACTACTGATTTACACATGGCCAGATAAATGAAATTAAACTTGTGATATGTTGTTGCACTTTCATAAAAAAGCTCCAACAGTATCCTAGCACTTGAAAACATTGCAAAAATTCTGATCCAGACTATGATGCACTCCAGCCACATTATCCTGTCTAGAATTACCTTTATTACTGCTATCTGCTGCAGAGTTTCACAAAGGTACTTAAGTATTGTTTCACTCTGGCTCTAGTGCTACAATCCTAATACACTCAAAAAGGCCCCAAAGATCCAGAGGTTTTTTTTAAACTTATTTTAGTAGTTCTCATAAATCCTAAATTCACAGAGAAAATTTCAAGAGAAAACATTCCTGGGGGACTTTGGTTTTCTTACATTCATTCACAGAAGATGAATGAATAGAGAGATGTTCAATAGGATTGTTTTAATCAATGATTTGCATCAGATGATGAAACTCTACACTTCAGATCAGTGAAAAATGCCGAAGGAGAAGGAAGAGAGAAGGTTAGCAATGCATATAATATTTTCTTAATTTTTGGTCTATTTAGGAATGGACTTCTTTTCATACAGGTAAAGAAGAGAGATGGGAGAATACTGCAGAAATAATTGCATGATGGTGACTATCTAACAGCCAGGTAGGCATTGGGAATCCTTAGACAGAGCTTCCCAAATCATGGCACATGCCAATGGCGGCACACAGACCACTGCCAAGTGCTGTTGAGGAAAGAGCCAAGAACTGCTGCTGCCTCAGGGGCTTTCAATAGATATATCAGGTGTTGCACATCCTCCCCTTAAGGCCTGCCCAGGGATCCCAGAGCACACAGGCAGAGGCCTCTGTGAAAACCTGGTGAATCCTCCTTCAGTTATCACGGTTTGTGTGATTCTCCTCCAGTCACCTTGTAAATCTGAGGGAAGATGAACAGTCTACATTATTGCACATCTTACACTTTGATCATTCTGAGTGCCCTGGTAGATATTATTACTTTTTTTAAGTACAGCTAATTTTGCATTATAATAACTTCTTAAATTATACTTAATTCTCTTTTTTTAAAACCATGCCATTTTTAATTACTTTGCCAAATTCACCCCTAATGGGTTCCCTATACATTAAAAAGCTAGCTGTTTTCTGCATGTTTCCATTTCTTTGTTATGTTCTTATGAGCTTGCAAATCTGTAAGCACTTTTCTCCATTTGCAGGCCGATGAGGGGAGGTCAGGATGTTTATAAAGACCTGGAATTCAAAAAAATTCATTTTGTATTTTAGTTTTGATTACTGCCACTTAAGCGTAATGACAACATCCATCCAGTTAAAACTTTAGTTTCATTGGAAATTGTTGGGTTTTTTTCCAGTGAAACACTGCTAATCAAAAATGTATGAGCAATGCTTTCATAAGTAAAAGAAAAAAAAAGGTAAAATAATCTCATAAAATAAAATAAAAAATGGAGAGTGAACAACTTTCTGTTCTAACACAGCCATCTGTCATTTATAAAGACATCACCCCATTAACCTGTCTAATCAACTCCATTCTTTTTTCAAAGTCGTTTAGGTAAGTTTATGAGGAGATGTAGATGTTCTCTTCATTAAATCTGTTGTAAAATGGCCTCCTTGGTGTTCTGCTTTGTGTGCATTTACACATATACAGGTAATTACAAGTACATATCACTACTGTAAATTCCATGCTTGTCATGTTACAGTACATGACATTTTCATTTCCTCCTGGTGAAAATGAAATCTGATATTTTCTGTTCAAGCAATAATGACCAATTAGAATTTGTTATTATTAATGTTTATCCAAAAGTACTCCAAGTCATGAGGTGGTTTCCTCCAAGGCAGCTGAATTTATAATGTGGAAAAAAGGGGGTTGACATGTTGCTATACCACCTTCAGCCATTTCCTCTCAAGCCTGGTTATTCCTTCAGCAAACAGGGCAATCCTTATGGAAAACCCACAATGTAAGGAAGAATATAACTGAGTTCAAGTTTAGAAATTAAAACCCTGAGATGAGCTCAGCTGGTCAGAGCCTGGTGTTAATAATACCAAGGTTCTGGGTTTGACCCCTGTATGGGACATTCATTGAAGAGCTGGACTCCATGATCCTTGTGGGAGCCTTCCAACTCAGAATATTCTGTGAAACCATTCCTCTATTTCTGTGAAACAATTCTCCTCGCAGAAATTTCTGAATTTGTCTGTCTCTGACCTTTCCTCCCTGGCATTTTGCTTTTATCACAGGAAGCAGAGCTCAGCTGTCATACGACAGCTGAGGCAGTTGAGTCGCACCAGTCCTGGTGCAATGTGGTCAAGTTATCTATGCCAGGATTGCTTCAGTGCCCCTGGGTGCCACCAGTAATTGGGGGAAATATTGCAAACTGTCCCTCAGAAGAACTGCCCAAGAATGAATCCAAACAACTGCGCTGCACCTGGGAGCACAACAGGAAGGCTTCTCTAGATGTGGCCAAAGTTTATGGAGACAGCTCAAATACTGAGTATGTTTTAAATACTTAACACTTAGGGAAGTCCCAAATAGGTTGTATTTGACAAAATGCCAGTGTTTTCACTGCAAAATTCAGCATTTGGGTTATTTTTTTAATTGCCTACTTCTTTTGTTTACAATAAAATACGCATCCTCAAATCCTGAGATGTGTAGATTTACACATGTAGACAACTATCTAAAATATCCTTCAATGGTGATGGAAAACACCTTTATTTTCAGAGGGGTTTGAATCTGAGAATGAAAACTTTTTATATTTTAAATCTTCCCTCTAGAAACTTTCCTCTCTAGAGGTAACCTGAGAGATGGACAACACATGAACCCACAGTGAAGAGAGGAGGAAAACCAGTTCTATATTCTATGTAGAGAGAGAGGTTAAAAGAGAGCAAGCAATTGGAATTATGTTGAGGCATATCATAGGACAGAAAGCAGATAACTTTTGGGGTGCTCCATTTGGAAGATGGAAGCAGATCTGCTCTACTCTCACTGAAATTCAGTGGAGGAAGCTGTCTGGGGAGTGTTACAACTCAAGAAATGGCCAGCACATCTCTTGACATCTTAGGGTATTATAAATTCAAAGGCAGCCTAAAAATATTCAAACATAAATTGAATAGCCATAACCTTGTCTCAAGCATAAAGACAGAAGAATGAAGAATCTGACTGGCTACTTTTTCATCTCTCATCTTTCTCAGGTCATAAGCACCAATGTCACAATCACAGACATAATTTGGCAGCTGTTTCATCACCTTTTTCTCTCTGATGGAAACTGATGCATGGAAAAACAAGGAGTAAGCTTATGCCACCTTTACGGTCAGAAAACAACAGGATATGATACCATGCAGCAGCTATTTTTAAAAATTTCAAAATTGCTGGGTTTTGAATGATTTGTGCTTTACTGGCTCTTCCCTTAATACTGTTTTTTTTCTCAAAAGTGAAGGGAGATAGTATCAGAAGCAGAGGGTAGAAGTAGCAGTGGCATTGGTGGCTTGTTCTGGCAGCCAGCAGACAGGATCTCATGAGAAGTTGTGGATGCCCCATCCCTGGAAGTTTTCAAAGCCAGGCTGGATGGGGTTTTGAGCAATCTGGTTTAGTGGGAAGGTGTCTCTGCACATGGCAGACAGGCTGGAATGAGATGATCCTTAAGGGCCCTCCCGACCCAAATCACTCTGTGATTCATGGCAGGGTGCTCTGAAGGGCAAAGGGCCACAGTCTTGGATGCCAGCCTCCTGAAAGCACAGGGACCATCCACCCAGAACCACAGGAAAATGGGTGTACAGAGCAGGCAGCCAGACTGGTTGAACAGGAAACTCCTAACTCATTTCAAATCTGAAAAGGAAGTGTGTGGGGCTGGAAGTGAGGATGGGCTGAACAGTAGAAACAGAAGTTTTGTGGCTCTGCAGGGACGGAGTTGGGTGTTGCTGCTGCATGTTGCCAGACCTTAGAAATTAAAAAAAAACAATTTATCCACAACCTTAGAAATTAAAAAAAACTTTAATGCATAAAACCCTGAGCAACCAGACTGAACTTTCCAACATAAATTACTCAATGATTCTATGTTCTTTACAGGAATCAGAGTTGAACAGGCCAGGCTAGACCACTTCCCTCAGGGCACTGTCCATCTGAGTTTTTACTCAGAAAGGCTACTTGCCATTTTAACTTAGTCATATGAAATGAACCTAACTTAATCCTTACATTTCTGGCAGTCTTAATTTGTATAACATGTATGTACGACTGTATGCATTTCTTTCTTGAAGGGGATGTTGGTTTTCAAATCAGGATCTGCATTGTTATGAAGATTTAAAGATGGAACCAACTAACATCTGGATTTAATGTAGGGTAGAATTGTTCTTTTCTAAAGAAATATAGGCTGAAGTCTGCCTTTTCGTTGTTTCTTCCTATGTGCACAGGCAGTTTATAAATATATGATGTGCTATTTTGTAATGAGAGGTACTTCAAGTTCTTGTTAAAAATTGTCTCATTTTGAAGAATAAGATAATGATTCATTTTGAACATTGATAGTTATTTAAAAAAGAGTTTTACAAATGTTTTCTGATAGCCAGTCACATCAGAAGAAAAAAATTCCATGTGTTGTTAGCATGATGAAAAATAAAGAATACAAGAATAGCAGAAATTTTCTACAATAATCACTGCACTTTTTATACAACATTTTATATAAATGAATGTATCTAAAATATTTATAGTAGGGAAGTGAACTAGATGACTTCTTAATGGCACTTCCTGTAAAATATTTCTGTGATTTCTTTGTCAGGATATCTCATTATTACAGACATAAGCCCAGGGTTGAGAAGTATTTCTGCATAAGCTCATGCATATTGAAATATGCTGAGGTCTCTTTAGTTACATCATTGTATTTAGCTGAAAAAGATCCAATAAAGAAGGCCTAAGTGTCGAAATAAAGGTTTACATGATCTGGTAGTGCAGCTGGACTGATTTTGATGAAAATGTCATGGGTGAATTTTTGCCCCTTTTATATTTTGAGTACACTTCCAGTAGAATGGCAAGGGTATTTATACACTTCAGAAAAATCTCTTTTTCAACTTAAACTTGTATCTTAAAAGGATACAGAATCAAAATAGGTGTTATCAGATGTTAACATGTAACCTCACTGTTTAAATGTAATAAATATAGCATACTGGAGTCTTGCTTAAAGAAAGAATCAAAAACTGAGCAAAGGGTCTGAGATTCAGATGTAAAAAATAACTCTAAATATCCACATGTTTTTAAAGGCTTGAATTCCAGCATTACAGGAGTGTGAATGTTGTTTGGGACTGGATATAATATTATTCTAGTGATAAGTGTATTTGCTGCTTTTTGAAAAAGTATTTTCCACTAAAATCATGTCTGCCAGATTTCCTACATCCCTTGCTTCCCTCAAATATTTTGGAGGCTCCCATCATCTTAATGTAAGCTGTAAAAGGGATGATTTGGCTCTGGGACCACATATGCAGCAGTTCATATGACACTTCAGACAGCTGGTAGTCTGAAAAGCACAATTTGAAAACACTTATGTGAGCAAATAATCATTTTCTCCACTTAATAAATTAATTTAAAGAGACACATTGTAAAATTATACTGCAAGCCATTCCTGATCCTTGAGATGAAACATGCTACTCTTCAAATAATGTTGTACAGTGAAATACTTATTCCTTGGAAGGAAAAAAAAAAATAAAATCAAAGAAATATCTTAATTTAGCTGTGGTATCTGATATTTCATGTTTTTAACATATAGACCCAGTATGTGATGATTGGGTAAATAGACATTCAGGCATATATGCCTTTTAGAAAAAAACTTTTAAAGTCTCATTTTCTTAATTTGAAGTGGGTGCTGGATAATATGCATGAGGAAAGCCAGAATTTTTTTGCCAACTACAGCATAGTGGTAATCTTCTTGCATAATGAAGTGCTAACTAAGTCATGCTTTTGGAGAATGATATAAAGTGTGATTCCAGCACCAAGAGACTGTGAAAAAGCAGGACACCATGGTGTCTCAGTAATTTCAGCATAGGATATGCTGAGTTTGCAAAGAAAAAAGGTGGGAATGTTTGGTTTGAGATTTTTCCCCCTTCCTAATTTCCAGCTTCCCAAACTCCTCCTTTGGGATTTTTACGTCTCATGTATGATTAGTTGGAATAAATTATCACCAGACTAAATTGCATGATTGACTGTAGCTGAGTTGTCAGGGAGAAGGGGAGATTTTAAGCTGCACTATGGGCAAATTTGGTGGGCAATAACTGACAAAGAAAATTCAACCACCTCAGTATGGCTCTTTTACAAAATAATATCTTATAGGAGAATCAGAGCTTTCAGAATAGCATAATAATGAGCTAAAACAAGTTTGTATAAAAAGATGCATGATATCCCAGTTACAGGAAAACTCACTAGCTATTTTACGGATGAATTCCATATTGTTCTAACATACATCAGGAAAAAAACCCAAGGAATTGAGAAGCATACAAATAAAATTTTACTAATCAATCCTTGGCTTAAAAAATGGGAAAAATAAAAGAGAATACACAAAAATGCCCTAAAATAGGTAAATCTGAACAATCAACTGAAGCATAACCTAAAAGAATAGAGAATTATGGAGCACAGGCATTATCTGTCCCCCCACACTGCCTAATTTGCAAAAGTAAATTATTAGGAGGCAGCATATAACATCTGGCCTCTATTCCCTACAGAGGCCACATTTAATTTTACTAAGAGACCATTATTTTGTCTACACAGCTTTCTGCTCTTTCAACCAGAGAACTCTTAGGACTCTGGCTCTGCCAGTGTCCTCCATAGCAGCAGCAGAAAGTCTGGGGAAGAGGGCAGGAGTGGCCGCTTCCAGGGAAGGGAGTAATATGAGAGTTGAGAGGGGCTGGAAATTCACTGTGCTCCCTGTTATTACAAATGCTGGGAAGTGATCCATGCTAGCAGCAGTTTTTTCTTTGTAATTTATGTGTTATGCCATGATGTTTTGCTACAGTGGGATCCAAACTATTCCAAGTATTTTTAGTTAACAAGGATGCAAAAAGGAATAATTATACATCCATGCAAGAAAATAGGACAGCAGCGAGATTCTCATGTGAGCCAGGGCTCTAAAGAAAATGTTGCCAATGAGGCATAAGGCTGCCTGCATCTGGACTTACACTGTGCTGTAAATACTTTGGGTGAGTTAAATAATGTAAATTTTAAGCAAAAGCAAAAGCAGAGCATTAAATAGGCTGTAGAAATGCTATAAAAAAGGATATCCTCACCACAAAAATGAACACTGCATGGTAAAGTCCTTGGACCTCGATTTTTTATGCCTAAATTACACCTGAAGTGTTGACTAATGTTACTCCCAATGAAATTCAGGTTTGACTAATCTATTCCTTAATACCTGCTTCTTGTAGACAAAAAAAAAAGTGTAATATGTATCAAAATGAAATATTTTTTCCTAAATTAGAGTATTTTAATATAAAGTTAACTGAAGTGAATTTTCCATGGAAGTGGGCCATCAGGATCTGGCTGTGCTGAGGTGCAGAGCTGGCTTGGCTTTTTTGGTATGCAAGTTATTTCTGTAGATATACCCTGCCTGTAAGGTTTGCTAAACTAGAAGTGCAAAAACAGTTGTAGGAGTTATCTGAGAAGGGGAGAGGAGGATTTAAAACAAAGAGGTTGTGTTTTACTTTGCTTGTAAAAAGCAAAGGGAAATTTGGGGATAATGTGTATTATATATGCTTTATAACAACTAGAATAAAAGAGAAGATACTTTTTTACATCTGGAAAGAATAATTTTCTCGATTCAGATGCTAAATAAAATCATGATAATTCCTCCCTCAAACATGAAGTGCATAAATAACTTACTCAAGAGTACTGATTTTGTTGTGCAGTATATTCATAAATATTAGATAAAAGAAGAATCTTAGTTACAGAAAGAAACAAAAGCTAGTGCCCAAGTGTCTTGGGTTTTCCTTTTATTAAAATAGATTAGTAGTCTTGCTTGGATTCTTAAAAATAATTTCTGTCCAGAAGTTAAACATGTTTAAATAAATTGATTGCATATATTTCCAAAGAAAGAAAGACCCAACACTGCTATCAGATTTATGGAGAAAGTTCCTTGTTTTTATTCTGGTAGATTAAAAAATATATTTTAAATAAAGCACAGTTTCTCTTGGTTACTTAATAATAGTTTGTATGTTCAATGTATTAAAAAAAAATGTTTTCTAGAAAAGAGTCTGTTTTGGTAGGAACTGGAAGTTTTCACTGGTGTTTTAAAAAAAAAGATACCACGAGGTTACATTTCTTAGGAACATTTAAAAATATCTTTGACACGTGTAGCAATACAAAAGTGTTATTCAAAGTTTGATCATTTAAAGAGAATTAATAGAAATCCATTTTGTTCAGACCTGAAATCTGAAAGGACAAGACTGAACAAGACATTCATGCCCCTTTTTTAAAAAAAAGAACAGTCATATCCTGAAGTGTTGACTGAGCTGTTCACTCTTAGTTCTCCTTGGTTTTAAAGGTGCCCTTCTCCTTGTCTGCAGCATATGATAAGGGAAGTGACTTCTCCTTTTTTAAACCTGCATAATGATTCTTGGGACTGATTCAATTTGATTTGATTTGGGGAAGCTGAGAACAGGAAAGTTTCTGGCACTTCTATTGTCCTTATCTTGCATCATAATTATTAGCAAAGAGCACTACAGAGAAAACTGTTCACAAAGGCCACTGATTTTGGGTAGTATAGACAAGACCTCAAAACAGTTAAGCAGTTTCATGGAAATGGACAAAGCTAGAGGGGAAGGAAGGCTTTGTTTCCTCTGTGTTTCCAAATATTTACAGGGAACTACATAAAACATCCTGGCTTCTGAACTAGGAAATCACATTTATTTCCTTCATAAGGAGAAGGAAAAATAAGGAAAATCCTTTTCCCACAAAGGCTTTCAGCTAGAAATAGAAATGAAATAGACTTTAGCATTTAAAGTGAGAACTTATTTATACCTTAGTTTTTGTCTTTACGCATATCTTTTAAACCAAGTTCTAGTGTAGACGTGTATTTCATAACTAGTTCTGTCCACAGAAAATAATTTTGTCTGACATGATGGATATAAAAACCACATTTCATGGCTTACCTTCACTTCTGCTTCCTGACAGTCAACAGGAATACCCATGTGCCAGTCTGGTGGGACAGTGAAGAGGAACACCTCCACTGCTTACAGCCTCTGGTGAAGCCAGTGTTTTTTAGAGAAGTACCAAAACCTAACTCAGCACACTTGGAGAACTGAGAATGCCCAGGTGGCCAAGAAGGCAAATGGCTTCCTGGCCTGGATCAGCAATAGCGTGGCCAGCAGGACCAGGCCAGGGATCATCTCTCTGTGCTCGGCACTGCTGAGGCTGCACCCCAAATCCTGTGTTCAGTTCTGGATCCCTCATTACAAGAAAGACATTGAGGTGCTGGAATGAGCCCAGAGAAAGGAAACGGAGCCTGGGAAGGGTCCAGAGCAGAATTCTGATAAGGCAGATAAGGGTGTTTAGTCTGGAGGTGTCTCAGGAGAGCCCTTAGTGCTCTCTAAAACCACTTGAGAGGAGACTGTAGCCAGACAGGGGTTAGTCTCTTCTCCCAGGTAATAAATGACAGGACGAGAGGAAACGGCCTCAAGTTGAGCCAGGGGAGGTTGAGGTTGGATAATTAGGAAAAATGTGGTCACTGAAAGGGTTGTCAAGCTGTGGAACAGGCTGTGTGGGGAAGTGGTGGAGTCACCATCCCTGGAGGCGTGCATAGTCCAATATACACCCCGTTTGCTTTTGCAGTTTAGATGTGGCACTTGGGGACACGGTCTAGCGGTGGGCTCGGCAGTGCTGGGTTACCAGTTGTTCTCGATGATCTTAACCCCTGAAGGTCCTTTCCAAGTTGCAGGACTCCGTGACTGTGCATCCCAGCGCAGGGACCGGATGAGGCGCGCCAGGTCCGTGCCGCAGTGCCCGTGTTGTGCCACCAGGCGGCGGCAGTGAGGGCGGCGCTGCTGCCGTGCCGCGCTCCGGGCGCCGGGCGGCGCTGGGCGGGAGCGGCACCGGCGCGGCCGAGCCGCGCTCACAGCCCCCACCGCATCCCGGTGATCCTCAGCCTCTGGATCGCTTTGCTCTCACCGGATCCTGGTGGTACACAGCCACTGGACTACCCTGCACTTATCCCGCTGGGAGATCTGCGCTATTGCGGAGAACTGACGCGGGGAGCTCGTCCCGGCGCGGGACATTACATCACAGCTGACGCTGTTCCATCGCCCTCTCCGGGCAGGAAAAACTCCCAATGCCAAGAGAGGGGGAAAGGAATGAAGCACCTTGAGGCACAAGTTTCACGGTGGTCACTTGACTCAAGTACACTACAGGTACTTTTGCTAGACGTCTTTATAGTAAATAAATACAAACAAACGTACATCCTAGTCTCTGAGAAGGAAATTTGCTGCTTTTTGTCCCACTTTAACAAGCTCCCGATAAAGTTTGCTCTGAGGCACTGGGCAGACCCTGCAGGAAAGCACCCTCCAAGTCATTCCATTCCTTTAGCCAGGCAGACCAAGTGTTGAAGGGAGTTCTAACCTGGCAATTACTCTGAGATACTTAAATCAACTTACTATTACCATTGAGAGGGATGATGGGTTTGTCTTTACAAACAAGTTGTGGGTCTGCTGATAAGAACAAGTTGTGGGTCTGCAGCTATCACTGAGAGACAACAGAAACAATAGGCTAGATTCCACTAAAAGATGAAAGAGGCACTGAAAGAGCACCATGGATTCCACAAGAGTTAAGAATTAAGAAATGATTATGCATTGTGGAGGGGGAAGGTATCCCAGGTATGAGGCGTTCCGGGAAGCCTGTACCTCTCAAGTACTTCAGCCAATGGGGAAAGAGAGAAGGGATACACGGCCGGGAATTAGGATAAAAAGGAGGCTGGGCCCTCCAAAATTTTGAGAGACCCCAGGAGAATGCCCCATGGCCTCTCCCTTTATTCGAATAAAGTAAAAGGACTCCTCTGTCTCCTTTTTGGACATAAACCTCTGGTGTTTGTGAATTAATTCTCCTGACACCATCTTGGTCCCTCTCCCAGCTAAGGAGTGGAAAAATTCCCATTTCTGCTAGAACTTTTTTCCCATGCACAAATGGAGACCTGATGCACATGTTTTGCCATGGCAGAGTTTACTGAGAGTGGGATATCCTGGGAACCCAGACACCTGAACTACTCCTGCCTGCAGGCACCACCCTGCAGGTTTCCCTCAGGGGCCAAACTGAAGCAAGGAATTTAAAATGTGTTTTCCAGCTCTTGGCTCCCATGACACTGTGCAGACAATCCCTGTGAGAGCTACTGCTGGGGGAAACCACAGCCCTGGCCAGACACGGGATGCAACAGCAAAGATCTCATCTGTCACCCACAGGCTGCAGAGTCTCAGCTGGACTTGGCTCATACTCGTGCTTTGTGCTCCTCTTCTTTGTGGAGCTGGCACTCACAGTGTCATTTCAAGGAAAGGGAAATACTCACAAAACAGTGCAGTAGGAATTGCAATGCTCCTTCTTTGACTGGCATGAGGGTCATGTTTCATGATTTATTTCTGTACCAGAGACCAAGGTTATATTTAAAGTGCCCTTTGTATGCTTGCTGGGGATGGGGGAGGCAGATGAGCAGACACAGGTCTCAGAAGAACTGCTGATTTCAGAGCTGGTCCTGATGATGAGCAGCAAGACACAGATATAATTTTGTCAGTGAGCAATGCATTTACAGATATATTGCATTTCCAATGGAGCAGGTGATGACTGCCCTGTGCAGACACAGACACAAGGAAATAGCTCTGTGGGGAGACAGATTTTTGCCCATGCGAAGATTTGAGGAAAAGGCATTAGAATAACTTTGCAGCTTACCTGCCATCTCACCCCCAGCTTTTGCCGTTGCCCAAGATGTCAATGAGCATTTTGGTAGGAAGGGACATGATGAAAAGCCACTGTGGTCCTGCATTTGTTAATTCTGTGTCATGGTTTAACCTCAGCCAGCACTTCAGTCCCACAAGGCTCCTCACTCACTCCTCTTCCCTGGTTAAAGGCGAGAGAATCATAAATGTGAGAAAACTCATGGGTTAAGAGAAAGACAGTTTAATAGGTAAAGCAAAAGCTCCACACACAAGCAAAGGGAAACGAGGAATTCAGTCACTGCTTCCCATGGGCAGGTGTTCAGTGACCCCCAGGAGAGCAGGTGACTTGGGAAGACAAACACCATCACTCTGAATGTCCTTCCCTTCTGCCTTTTTTCCCTCACCTTTACATGCTGAGTGTGACTCCATATGCTATGGGATATTGCTTGGGTCATTTGGAATCGTTGTCCTGGCTGTGTCCCCTCCCAACTCCTTGTGCACCCCCAGCCCCCTCACTGCTGGGGTGGGGTGAGAAAAGGCTTGGCTCTGTGTAAGCCCTGTCAGCAATAACAAAAGCATCCCTGTGTTATAAACACTATTTCCAGCACAAACCCAAAACACAGCTCATGCCAGCTATTGTGAAGAAAAGTAACTCTACTCCAGCCAAAAGCAGCACAGCCTGGTTCTGTGAGAGGCCTCAGTTATTAAAAAGTAGATACAAGGAAGTTCCCTAACCACAATGTCCTAACCAATCCATTTTCTTTAGCACCCAAGAGAGACACAATCAAAAGCCCACATCTTTACCCAGCAATGCTGCAAATGAAACCAAATGGGTTTTATTTATTTACTTCAAAATCTCTTTAGCAATATATTCATGCCAGATAAATGCCCGCACAGCTTGAAAGACAGATTTTCTTGGTGTCAGGCAATTAAACTTTTATCAAGGTACAAATCGAAACACCAGGTTACAAATCATTGTCATCAAACACTGCTGGAGGTTATGTTTGCCTGATTCTTTACAACAGCTTACTAACCATATCTTTCTGGAATATACTCTTTTAGATTTGTCAGAGAGTAATGCAGAACTTGAATTCAGGTATATGTATGAGCATTAAAATATTGGAAATAACATTGTGAACATTTGTTAACACTGTTTGTGCCTTCATTCATTGGCTGTTGTATTCACTTGAACCCGTGTCATGTTATTAGGGAGAGTATGAACAGATATAAAGCTGTCAGATGTGTCACAGCTAACTGTGTTGGACTCCAAAGAGCCTGAGGGTCTGTCCTGTCAGCTGGATTGAGCACCTGTAACTGATACCCACCTCCCCAGTTTATGCATGTTGGGAGGTTGCCCAACAAGGAGCTGGGCCATCTGTCAGCTCGCTGATTTCTGACTGTCACAGACTGAGGTCTGTGAAATTTGACTGTGCTGTACTACACAATTACTTAAGTGCATTACCTGCCCTATGAGACAAATCAAATTTACTGCTGCTGCTGTGCACTGTGTTGTACTAGGTACTGTGCCTTTCCTTTATTCCAGCCTTACAGCATCAAAGCTTTCATTGAAAGATGTAAAATGGAAAGCAACAAACTGTCTGCATTAAGTGACATTTTACTGTGCAGGTCATGCTGGATGGAGTCCTGTTTATCTCCTCTCTGTTGCTCAAAGTCAGATCTTTTAGAAAGGAGAATATTTTGCATGGCTTTATCAAGCATTTTGAATGTAGTTCATGCAAAGGTCAAGTGTTCCTATGTGGTCAATAAGTGATAAGCAATGCTTAATAACCATTTAAAATGCATCAGCCAAAAGACAATCTAAAAGTGCTGCTTTTCCAAAGGCTCATGCAGAATTCAGAACATGCTGAACTCAGAAACAACAGGTACATCACGACTGTTGTGGGATGTGGAGGCCAAGCAAAAAGAACAAGGTGCCTGTGGAGAAGAAGAGGTCTAAATCTTGCAGGAACAACAGCCAACTCCACTCACCTTTCACAGGATATTAATGCTGACCCTAACAGCTGGCCTTGACTCCCCTAAAATAAGGCACAGGGCCTGCGTCTCTCCATGTCTCCTGTGTGCCAGAGTGCTGCTTTTCAGCCCCTGCAGTGGTATCTTGGAGAACAGCTGGGGCTCCTCAGCTGCCCAGAGTTTGCTTACAGACACTGCATGTGGAAAGGATCCTCCACTCCAGCTCTACAGTTTGGGCCCAGATGTAAAGCAGCATTTTGGAAAAGATGGACTCTAGCATCTCATTGGTTGTTCACGCTGTGATTTAGGTTAACAGCTGTTAGTACAGAAGCAGCACGTACACGTTTTTGTTTGTCACAAGGGTGTTTAAAACCAGACCTTGTAAATCTGCAGTGATGTTGGCAACACACTGTGCTCTCTGCAAGGGAGAGCTCAGGCCAACCATAGCTGGAGCATGATAGGGAGGAAGGGAATGGGGCCAGAGAAGGGAGAGAGTCAGTAAGTTAGATGTGCTCTCACAAAGCATTTTTATGGCTCTGTGCTACAGGAAAATTTTTTCTTCTTTGTGGCACCAAGCATAAAACGTGGTTTTGCTGATTTCAATGCATAGATCAAAAAGCATTGGAAAAACAGTCATTTCGCAGTGGTGTAGAAAAAGATGAAAACTTATTCACAGGCTGGGAGCAACCTGAATCACCAGTTGAGAGAAATGGAACATAATCATGCCCAGATGCAACTGTGCAAAGTGACTCACCTGAAAGGTAAAAGGCTGAACGGCTCACAAGAGTCTCCAGGAGCAGAGACTGAAGGCACATGGAGATGGGACCCATGAGAACCTGTGAGGGAATACTTATTTTTACTGAAGTTTTCCCAGCTGATGATGGGATAACCTTATAGTGTTTTCATTCAGGACTATAGCTGGGTCAGGCTTGCCCAGAGTTAGAATACAGTAGATGAATCAGAATATTGTTGGGGTTGATAGGAACTCAGGCAGAAGCCTGTGGGAAAATCCGTCATAGTTATGGAGAGGAGACTATTATCCACAGTGCCCCCTGTTCAGTTTTATGTAAACATTACCAGAAAGTTCTTTGTTTCCCCTGCTATTGTTGGTTCATGTTTGGTGCAATGTTTTACATATTCGTAATCACCGTTTCCTGTTGGACCCTTACCCTCAGATTCCATCCCAACCTATTGGTTTATACAAGTTACTGTATCCCCTTGACCCTTGTCTTTTGGTGCACCTTTTATGCTATTTGGATTGCCTCTTTGGTTTTTTTGTATTAAAGTTCATTATTTTTCAGGTCACTAAATCGAGCCCATCCTTCATTATCTCGCCACATTGTCCCCAGCTGCTCTAGTCTCAAGGTTGTGGGTCCTCCACTGTGACAGGATATGGCTACCTGCTAAAAAATTGCCATTCCTTTAGCTAGGTTCAAAAAACAGGTAGGCTTTGCCATCTCCTGTCACAGAAAAGCCAAGAATTCAGGTCATTCTTCATTTTTGTTTCATCAATATTTCCTATAATTTCCTTCAAAGCAATTCTTTTCAAATCAGGCTTCTGAACTACCCTATAGTTGGTCTTGAAAACATTCAAATAACATTCCTAAATATCAGACTAGGTAGTTAATCCTGCTCAGGTGGATTAAGCACAGTGTGACATTTAACAGTGTGACCATCATACCTTCACCCTGTGAATGAAGCTAAATGCAAATATTACTTCTTTCCTCTCCCTGTATTGAGCTGTCCTGAGAACTAAGCAGGCTTTTCCTTCAAATATTGACAATACAATTTGTTTAATTCAATCAGCACAAATGTTGAGTTTTGAAATAATCAGAAATGGAAGAAGATGACAGTAGCAGATATTCTGTAAGTGCAGAATCACAGTACCCTAGATTCCCAGTGCCTGTAATGGGCCTGTACAGAAGGTAGATGGCAAAGCAGCTCAGATCACACACAGAACGTGTTTCTACATGACACTCTCATGCGAAAAACCAAGATTACACACAGCTGAAGCTTCCATTTAATGCTGGACATGATTTTGAATGCATCCATCTTCCTGTGGACCCAGTGCCACCCATGCTAAGTCAACATGATTCTCCAAAATTTCCATATGCTTTGGCTAGGACCTGCAAGTTCTCAGGCTCACTTGTAAACACAAGATTTCATTAAATTGTTTACATTTCAAAATTATGTCTCATGATTTCATTTTGCATGTGGGCCCTGTTTTTTCTGGTTTTATACAAACATGTAATTTAGTTTGAATATTGCTTCAGTTTTGGTCTTACAGAAGTGGCATGACAACACTGAATGCTTATTATTCTACTCTTATTTGCTCTTAGGATAAAGCAGTAACCCTTCCCATAGCAGCAGGCAGTGGTTGGATTAACAACTGGTAAGCAAAGATGAGTAGGAAATAAAAACGGCTATTAAGCACAATAATGCCACAGACTGGGTCATGCATGAGCTGTCTTCTGCTTGATTTCTACTTTAAGGAATTTGTGCTGATTTCTGCCTTCAAACCCATGAATAGAAGGTAGCAACTGCTTTCAGAAAGCACTCTCTTTTTCTGCATCAGTCCTAGAAAAGCCTGTCTCTTGAGAGTTCCAGAAAGCAAAGCACGGCCAAGCAAGAAGCTACTCCTACACATCAGGCTTACCTAAAGAAGCACAAGTATGAGAATCTCTTAAAGGATACTTGTCAGCAGTTATCTCACTTCACCAACCCTATTTTCCAAGTCTGCCCTGAGAGACTCTAGCACTGCTGAGGCATCCGATGAGGCTCCCACAGGACTGATGACAAACACCAGGCAAGTGCCCTCCATTAGGATCACTGTTTAGCACACTTCCCCTAAACACTTGTTTTCTTCAACATGCTCAGCTCAGTTCTGCTAAAGCTGCCTTAAATCCCAGATGTCCACGGCAAATAAGGAAGCCAATCCAAATCAGAATGAATACATAACTGGAAACTTTGGAGAAGGGCAGGAGATGTTCTTCTTTATGTTAATGACGTCTCCAGGATTCTCCATCATTAATGGCTTTACATTCCTATTGATCATAAATACTGATTATGGGGTTGAAAGATATGTGATGCCCCAGACAGACGAGATATAAGACCAAAAAAAAAAAAAAATTAAAAAAAAAATTGCAGGCTGTGCAGCTAAGAGCTGTGCTTGCTATCTCTTTTAAACGGGAACCACAAGTCACAAGCATTGTCTTGCGGGGGAGAGGGGTGGCGAAGCGTGGATGAATGAGAAATAAACTCCCCATTCCTCCGGGCTGCTGGATAACGCAGCCAATGTGAGCACGGCCAGCTCCTCCACCCCTCGGGATGCCTACGCCAGCTCACCACCAAGAGGTGTGTCCTTGCTCGTCTGCGAAAAAGCCTGGCAGGCAGCGAGCTTCCCTCTGAGCTCCAGGACTGCTGGACAGTGAGGAACTGCGCATGACCTGGCAGTGTTGGAAACAGCTATCTTTAATATTGCAAGGCTGATCCAAGTCCAGCAGGATACTTAATAGCACGCGTCGATCTCTAAAGAGTTGGTTGCCAAGGAAACCATTTAAAAGCCTGCTTTAAAATATTTGCTACATATTCAAAAGCCACAATCATTTCCTGCTGTCAAATTACAACAGCTCTTCACAGATCATTTGGAGTATTCTTTAATCATCAAGGCAAAAATAGTGGTTCTTCTCAGCAGGCAGATGACTGAATTCTGATCTGAATCTTTATCTTCATAAAATCTAAGTTATGACACTGAAACAAAATCAGCTGTGCTACTGTGCAGCCATACCAAAAATCAGATCTTTCAGTTGCATATTCCTAATACAAAATTATCATGCAAAGTTATAATTTTGAAAAATCACAACTTCTAACTTATAATACTTCTTAATAGACTTATATAATAATTTAAGTTGTAAAAGTTCAAGGAGAAATTCAATTTACACAGCTAACAAGCTGTAATTGGAGAATGCCAAAGGCACAATGTGAAGGGCTAGGAACATTCTGTTCTAACTCACTTTTCCCTGCATTTAAGAAGACATATTCTTCACTAGGGACACAAAAAGCTCAGCCAAATAATTTTTTTTCTGTTTCCAAATAAACTGCTTGAGTACTCCAAAGCCATTTAAAGTGTCAGGATAAGCAATTCAACAATTTTCTTTAACTTTCAGAAAACACAGTGTATTGGGTTAGTTAACTTTCTCATAATAGCCCTCAGTACTGTGGTTTGTATTTGTAGATGGAGTGGTGTTGAAAACACAGCAGTGGTTTGGCTACTGCTGGGCAGTGCTGGCACTGCTCACTGAGGAGGGGAAGCAGCAGTGGCTCCACTTCACTCTTGATCTGACCTTCCCAGCAAAGTGTTTAGATACAGTTCCATCATCACCAGGACAGAAGCAAGCCATGTCATCTGAACTGAGAGGAATCCTGTGGGAACCGATGTTCATCTGACTCCCACCTTCCCTGTAAGTGAGAACTGGTTCAGAACCTGCAGTTTGATCTGGGCAGTCCTAGGAATGTGCTTAAGCTACATTTCAGAATGCCCTCCTGTTTCAGAATGTCTTCTGTCTGTGTGTAAACCATGAGTCCCAAATGAAGTAGAAACTTATTGAGTAAGATAACCAGAGAAAACAAGATTACTGTGTCCCAAAGTCTGAGCACAGGTTTGTCACATAACCCATGAAAGTACAGAGCATGAGCTTGAGAATTGTTACATGTCATTTGAGCAGTGTCAAAACCAATATTTTTATTTCTTGTTTCTAAACAGAATGCCTATTTGCTTGCTTAGTCATGTTTCAGTGTTAACACTGATTATTTATGTAAGGGCAATACTTGGCAAGAGTGCCAAAAAGCACATTTCCCTGGAAGAAGAAAACTGCTTTTCACCCACATCCTGAGGACTGTATGCAGCCCTTGTCAGCAAGGAGAAGCATAGTTGCTCCACCAGGGTTGGGGATAAGGGGGATGGTGAGGCAGGCAGGGACCTCCCTGACAGCTCCATGGCACCTGAAGGAGAGCCAGGCTAGCTGGGAACAGCAACAGGGGCCAGCTGCAGTCCAGGGACCACCAAGCATGACCATAGAGACCAGCCAGGTTGGAAGTCAAGACAGAGGATCCGTCAGCCAGGGAAGCACAGGATCAGCGAGGTACAAGGCCAAGCATGGGCACACACACAGCATAGCTAAGGCAAGGGTCTGAACCTAAATTTGGCTCCTCATCCAAGGAAAAGAGATCCCCAATAAGCTTTTCTGCAGCTCTTTTCCTCATCACCAATGTCCATGCTGAGAGCTGGACTATCCAGAGCTGTCCATGAGCACAGGCAGCCAAATGGCCATGGCAGGGGTGGCCTATCCCAAAGCAGCTCACCTGATTTTGAAGTTTTTGAAGCACTTTGAAAAGTGCTGTGAGAAATTACAGCTGTTGCCAGTTTTTTTGAAAGTTTGTGTTAAAATAATGGCACTTCACCACAGCCACAGGATGTTTTCTGCTCTCTTCTGACCTGCTGGCAGACTTAGATGGTACAGACAGATAATTAGCCAGGAGGGCTAAGTGCTTTTCCATAAGGAAAAATTCTTCACTTATGAGGATCAAAAGCATGGCATAAAAGTAAATTCTCCAACCTTCAGTGTCATGCGCTGGTGAGAAGAGCATGGCATCCAGAACCAGCTTGCCCTGCATTTATAGCTTGGTTTGAGATCTGATACATGGAGATTACAATAAACATTTCTTTTTCCCCCTCCCAAGAATTCCAACTGCTGTGTGTTCAATTACAGTGCTGGGCAGGACAGCACATAGAAAACCAACTTGCTCCTACTCCTAGGAGCTTGGTTTGTTTTCCAGTCACACAAGACAGTCCCAGATTAAGGGTTTAGAATTTGAAGATGGAAGCATGCAGGAAAGAAAGATGAGTGAAAAAGGGAAGAGGCAGCAGGAGAGAAATAATCACAGAAAAATACGTGCAAATCATGAATGAAAAGGAGAAAAAATAAAGTAGAATAGGCAGCAATGGAGGGAAGGGTCAGGAACATGACTAAGCACCAAAAAGAGAGGCAGTAAGACAGACGAGAGAAAGAGAGAACTTTGCAGGAGCAGAAATTCCTTGTTAGGAGACCTGGAATCTAGAAAACTTAGCTCATCCTTCAGGGAAAAAAACTTGTGAGGGGAAAGTCCAAATTGTTTGCAGGCAAAACCAAATATTGCATAGTAAAGTTCCTGCCTTTCCTGCTCCTGATTTTTTTTGCCTCCTGTCCTCCAAGTGCTATCAGAAGCCCCTCAAAGTACCAAATTCTCCACTGCAGCCCATTCTGCCTGCCCTGTGCCATGACCTGTTCCTCTGTGTGTCCTTGTCATTGTGCCCTGGCCTTGTCTTCAAGCCTTCTGCCTTCTCACAAAGCTATTCTAATGCTCACTGCCTCATTTTTTCCTGCTGCCTCTCCAGATGCCTCCCACTCGCCTTCCAAAGCCTTGTAAAGAGCAGTTCTACTGCACATAAGGGCTCAACATGAAACATTTATCATTTTCATGCTGGCCTTTCACTGCCAACTCAATGGGGCAGAAATTGTCTCCCAGCACTCATGCCTCCATATCATGTAGGAGGACCCTGACACTTCTGGGAAGACCCCACTAGTGCTGCTCTGTAAATAACAATAACTGTTTTACAGATAATATGCTGGTTTTGTTCTCAGTAATTCACTGTGCTAGCTTGGATACACTCCTGTATGAATCCTTTGTGTTCAGGACAACTGCTGCTCTCTGCTCAATGCCAGGAGACTTGGCAGGAGAGCTTTGTTTTTCCTGTCTCACTGAGGACAAATGGGAACCAGAGAACAACCTGCAGTTACCGATGACACCCTTGCTATCCCCAAAAGACTCTCAGGATCAAATTCCATTCTAAATGCTGAGTGGGACACCGCACATCTGGAAACCAGAACAATCTGGTACATGCTGCCATGCTCACCTAAGCCCTTGTTCTACAAGGAGAGCTGTACAGTGAGACGTCTGAAAGGTTTCTTTGTTGCTTTTCCGGCCAGAAGTAGCTGGGTTTTGCAGCAACTGAAAACCTCACTCCAACAAAACAATAGCTTCTTTACCTCAAAAATATATAGGACAAACTTGACAGTGACCTCCTTAAGCTCCTATGGAAATTGTGTTGGCTCTCATTTTTCTCTCAGGTGTCTGTTTTCAAGTACTCTGGTGTCCGGCAGACAGCACGAGGTTGAATGGTAGGGGCACTAAAAGTTTCAAAGGCTTTTGTAATCAGAGCCAACTGATTTGCCGAATTGCATCAAAGGTCAGAGACTGGCAGTAGCACTGCATTGAGCAAATGATCCCTTTAAACTCCTGATCGGACACGGGTCACGTCAGGAGGCAGCAGGGCTTTGCTCATGGAAGCAGCTGCCTGAGAGCAGCGCACACAACTGTGCTTTACATCTTTAGGATAGTTGTTCCATGGGGGAATCGCTGCTGCTTCCAGAGGAATCTTGGCACCCCGTGGGCAGCAGCTGCAGCCACAGCCTGGCTGTCCTGGCCCTCGGGCTTCCTTCCACCTGCTGAATCCAGCCCTGAAAGGAGGCTGTAGCCAGGTAGGGTCGGGCTCTTTTCCAGGCTACCAGCGTCAGGACGATGGGACACGGCCTAAAGCTGTGCCAGGGGAGGGTTAGGCTGGACCCGTGCAGGGCCAGGTGTTGGACTCGATGGTCCTTGTGGGCCTCTCCAACTCCCTAAATTCCGTGATTCTGTGAAATTAGGGGGAATTTCTCCACAGAAAGGGTGCTTACAATGGGCTGCCCGGGGAGGTGACGGAATCACCTTCGCTGGATGTGTTTGAGGAAAGACTGGACGTGGTTGGACTCGACGACCTCTGCGGTCTTTTCCAACCTAATCGATTCTGTGATTCTGTGAAACCGGGGACTGTGCAGGGTCACCCCGGCCGCAGCCCTGGCCGTCAGGCTGCCCCCGGCCCAGCCGCAGGCCCGTGTGAGGGGCCGGGCGCGGCCGGCGGGCGGGGCGGGGCGGCGGGGGGGGGTCGGCCGGCGCGGCCGGCGCCGCGGGGCCCGATTGGCCGGCGGGGCTCGGGGGGCGGGGCCGGGCGGCGGCGGCGGCGGGGCCGCGCTGCAGCCCCGGCCGGGGAGGCGCCGCTCTCGCACCGCTGGGGCGCTGCCGCCGCCGGGCCCTGGAGCGGGAGGAGGTAAGGGCCGCCTGCCCGGGGCACGGGCCGGGGGCGAGGGAGGGCGGGGGGCCGCGCTGACAAGCGTTTCCTTCTTTTGCCCCTTTCGATCGCTCCGCTCTCCCTTCTCCTTCAGCCGCGGCTGCTGGGCGGGAAGGGCTGGAAATGTCGGGGAGCGGGTCTGGCACATCACGGAGCGGGGCTGGGCACGGCCGGCGTTCCGCAGGGGCTGCCGCCGGACGCCGCGGCTTTGATATACACGGAATAAACGCGGCCTGTGGTAGTTCGTGATGAGCAAACTGCGGGAGTGACATCTTTAAATTGCTGCTGTCCATGTGCAGTTTGCTGTCCAGGCAGGGAGGCGAGGCTGGATTGTCATGGATTAAAAAAAAAAAAAAACAAACCGGACAAAACAGCAGCGCACCTGCTTTAAAACGAGCTTAACACTCAGAACCGTAGGGTCCTGCCCACATCCGTGGGGTTGGGAAGAAACGCGAGGCAAGTGCACTTGGAGTTGTACATTCCTTTTTGCATACGTCGGATCCCCTGGGGCAGCAGACATGCCTTCCCTTTCTTCCGGGTTTCCTTTCCTTCCCCTTTTCTTCTAGCAGCCTGGAAAATTTCCATCTGCCGAGCAGCAGCCAGCCTGTAAAGCTACAGTTTTAATCACCTCATCCCACCTTAAGTGCTGTGTTTCCGTGCCTGTCTGTGGCAGCTGTTTCTCTCCAGGAAAATGTGCACAGATGAACAGGATCAGATAGATGGAGCACCTCAAAGCAGATTTCCATCCAGAACTGTCCATCTTGGACTTTGTCTCTAACACCAGTTGCCCCCCTTTTCATTACCTCAGCCTTGTTTTGCCCGGATGGGTCTGCTCAGTGTTTGCAGACATATCAGCTGGGAAAGCACAGACTGTTGTGTGTCCAGAGCTGTTTACATAACAAACTAAAGAGCAGGTTCCTACTCCTGACTTGCAGAGACTCTTGGAAAGAAAAACTGCCATCACTATTTTTGCTTGCCTGGTGAGAGCTGAATTTGATAGGGAACAAATGCATTAATTAGCTTGTGAGTTTGGATTGATCCTCTGATTCATGCTGTGGATACAGGGTAGTCTAAATATAGCAAGCATTTCATGTTCTCAAGCTGACAGAAATGAAAGCAAGCGTGGGTTTTGCTAATTGGCAGGCTTTCGGTTTGGTCGTGCTGTGTTTCACAGAAGGAAGTTAACGTGCTGTTGTTATGAGTCAAGGATAGGAGGAAGGAAAAAGCAGCTCCAGGAAGTAAACCAGGTGTAAAATACCTGTAAGTATGCTAAAAAATAAGGATGTGATATTGCCATCACCTTGCAGTAAATGGAAAAATCTTAAGATTTCAAGTAGTTCCATATTCAGCTGGTGCAACAACAGTGATTTCCAGAACATTCAGCCTTCTATCAAGTCAACAGTCAACCTCTAAGTGCTAAGTAAAGAAACCTTTCCTCTTTTCATGCAACCTAAGAATTGCATGAAAGTTAAACCCACAGCATCTGAAGCAACAAGCTTTGAGCTGGGAACATTTGTTGAAAGCCTCCCAAAAGTCTGTCACTGCCATTTTCTACTAAGGCAACCCCTTGCTAAGTTATGTTTGATTGCATGTTTTTTGTGAGTACGCAGATTTTTATCTAGCAATTTTAAAACACAGTTTTAACAAACATTTCAGATACAGAGATACAGTTGTGATTGGCTTGGGCAAAGGACAACAGCAAGGCACTCCAGTCCACTCCAGAATTAAAGTGTCTCTGGGGTACAAGTGTTGCTCTTTGCTGTTCAATTGTGTCAGATCACCCTGCTGTCATTTTTTTTTTTCTTTTTTCTTTTTTTTCTTTTTATTCACCATAAACCTGGGTATTTTTAGATCTTTTGTTATGTCATATAATTCTTCTCACTCATAATTTTGCCCTTAGCAAACTTGGAGCAATTAAGTTAGAAATCCCTCACTGGGCTTATATCTTTAGTGTGGTTAGTTACAGTGATCTGTGTGGTCCAGTTCAAATTACTTTGGTGGAACAACATGTAATTATTACAAACTGTATCTCAGCCTGTTGGACTTGGGTCAAGTTGGGTGTTACTCTACAAAAGGTCAAGTAATCCAATCTTTCTATGCTTTTCAGCATGCTAGGGGAATGATCATTAGCAAATTTGTGTCCATGCTGAGCCAAGTGGTGTGTTTGAATTTATCTGGACTGAAAAAGAGATCTGAGAATCCAGTAGAAGATCTTGCCTGTCTGTGTTATCCCATTTCAGGGTTAGGTGGCAGAGAACTTCAAGCCAGACAAAACAGGAAATAGGTGCATGGGGTTTTTTGAGGGTCAAGTTTGTGTGTACAGTTGGGGATGTCCATGAATACACTCTGAGTAGTCATTCTTAGCATAAAAAAAAAAAAAAAATCACAATTAACTTCACAGCTCTGTGTTAAAAAGTATTTTTCAGGACCTCCATAAATGTGACAGAACCAAATATCATGTGCTGATAAAAAAATTAAAATCTGAGCAAATATATTTCTCGTTTCCCCCTGGGAGTCACAGTGCAGATATCTCAGCTGGTGTTTTCAGAGCATGCAAGATAAACTCGTTTTCACAATCTTATCGGATATTTTCACATATTCATATGTCAGCATTATCATCACTCCCATTTGCTCCATCTCAGCCCCTTGAACCTTTGCAAATTCGGGATGTCATTCTGCAGGGGGCCAGCAGAAGTGCCTCCCTGGCTCAGTGTGCAGAGCCGGGGTTGGATGTGGGCTGCTGCTGAGTGTGGGATAGTTTCTCGATGAGTCACGCAGATCCCGCTGCAGTCGCTTCCAGTGAGTGCGGTGCTCCGCATGATCAGCGGGATCTCAGGGTGACATTGTTCCCTGAATGATGCAACTGAAAATTCCCTTTCCTGTGCTTCTTGTTTCCTGAACCGTTTTCCCTTTGGTCTCCAAAATATTCCAGCAGCTGCGCATCTTTTGCTCCTGCTCTTTTTTCCCTACGAATCTCTGCGAAGACAAGTTATGTCCACAGCTACTCTGATTAGCTTGGTACGGAATGGAGGGTTCCAAGTGAGAAGGAGAGCCGCGCTCACGTCCCGCTTCCTGCAGGACGAGAAGCGCCCCGCAGCCGCCTGCTCCATCTCCACCTGCGAGCGCCGCGCCTCCCGCTTCGACCCCGACGGCAGCGGGCGGCCGACCACATGGGACACCTTCGGCATCTGGGACAATCGCATCGATGAACCCATCCTCCTCCCACCCAGCATAAAGTACGGGAAGCCGATCCCAAAAGTGAGCCTGAGCAACGTGGGCTGCGCCAGCCACATCGGGAAGCGAAAGGAAAACGAGGACCGGTTCGATTATGCTCAGCTGACAGAGGATATCCTGTACTTCGCAGTGTACGATGGGCACGGTGGGTCGGCAGCTGCAGACTTCTGTGATAAGTACATGGAAAAATATATTAAGTAAGTGCTCATCGAGGGAATGAGTGTCAAATAAATTCTAGCCGGGATTCCTTCTTTAGGTAGCCAGTGGGTTGTACATTGTAATACTTCCCAGGTTATGTAGCCGCATGTCCTTATGGACAGCAGGAGCACGGGATGGAACAGACATGCTACCAATTACTGAATCTTTGTGGTGCCTGCCCCACTGGGCAAGTGCACAAATACAGGAGAGGAAAGCACGACTGTGCCCCCTTTCTGGGAAAGGTCTTGGAACACAGGGAGAGTGTGGACTGACTGTTTTCACACAGGGTCTCTGTGTTTGCTCACACTCTTCTGTATCTATCACATCCCCGGATGCTGGATAAGTAGCTTAGATATTTCCAAAATTACAGGATTATGCTTTCAGTTCACACAGTTAGTAAAATCACATTACCTTTTCACTCAAGTCCAGCATCATTCAGTGGGTGCAGGGAGGAGATAAGACTGTGAAACAGATTGATCAGGATGTATATTTCTTGGAAAGAAGTTTAATTTCTTTGTTTGCTTGCTTGCTTCCAGGGAATTTCTTACTGAGGAGGAGAACTTGGAAAATGTTTTGAGCAAAGCTTTTCTAGAAATAGACAAAGCATATGAAAGGCATGCTAATCTCTCTGCAGATGGTAGGTAAAAAATATTCTACTCATACAGGTGCAGAGAATAAAGTTTGTCTTATTTGCTCAGTAGTTTTGCAGTAAAATGTCCAGAAAAACACTTGAAAACAATTTTACTTAACACAGGATTTTGCCCTGGTCACTTATTGCAAATAAAACAATTATGCTTTATGTCTTAAAAATTAAATAACTACTGTAAGCCTCAGTCAAATTTACTGGAGGAGTTATGAATCTGAATGTTACCATTGAATTTCTCTTAATGTGATTCTGAAAGGGAATATATTTGTCGAGGTGGCAAAGAGCGATTTAGATTTGCAAAGACCATAATTTTACTGGTAGGAAATGTGGAGGGGGGTATTTTTGATTCCCTTTTTTTTTTTTAGGGGGTTGGGGGAATTGGTGTTTTTATATGTTTATTTGTTTGTTTTAAAGCTGTTACTACTGTGGATTTAAAGCAACAGTGTCAAAGTTCCCCTTCCTAACTTGGCTGCTGCACCTGAGGAGGAATGTAAGCCAAAATTAATGCAATCGATATTGCTTCTGCACAAACAGAGTCACAGGAGTAGCTGAGTGGGAAAGGGAAAAAAGCAGTGAAGAAGAAAACAAGTTTGGCTGTGGTAAGGCTGTGGTGAAGCTGGCACCAGCCCTTTTAGACTCCCATTTAATCCTGTTAATGAAGTTCTTGTCTATGTGTCTAGAGGCTAAGTACATCTGAAGTTCCAGTTGCAGCAAGTGGAGCTTATAGGGAGTAACTTAAGAAGGGAGATAGAAGTGCCTGTCCCAGTTCTGTCACAGGAGCTTTCTTGACCATGAGATACAATTTGAGAGTCAGTTTAGCCAGTCTTAAAAAGAAAACCACCAACACATATCAGAAAAAAAAAAAACCAACGAACCAATACAGAAACCCCACAAACAACCAAACAAAAAAAAACTGTCCCAGTGCTGGTGCAGGCACTGGCAAAATAACTGAGGTTGTTCCAGAAGACCTGAAACTGTAAAAGTCATGTCTCCAAGAAAGACTGGAAATCAAGAAGCCCTACAGGGACTGAAGTGATACTGTATTCTCAAGCTGCTTTTCTGAAGCAGTGTCTGAATACAATCAAGTAATGGAGTGGCTTTCTGGTTTAACTACTAGATGAATCTAAGTAGGCTTAAATGCAGATCAGGTAGCCTCTTACTTTAGCCTGCACCAGGGATGAGGAAAAAAGTCTTAAATCCTGAGGTGCAGCCCTCAAAAAAGGAGAAATGCATCTATAAAGGTCATTTTCCTGTTGTATTTTGTGTGGAAAAAAGACCAGAGTTTTGACCTATGGGCTGAGTTTTAGCTGAGTTCTTGAGAGACATCAGCAAAGCAGATGTGCTTTTTATTCCAGAGCCTTTTTGCAAATATATTTTCTTACCAACCCAAGTCCAAGACAGCATTTAAGTACTAGTTTGTGTGCTTCCCTGGATCAGACCATTTCATTTTCAGATCTAACTGTCCCCTTCCCTGCCCCTTTGTGAGTAAGACAGCTCTTCATTTGGCTCATTGTAGTGACCTCTGTGTCAGAACAGCTCCTTGAGGAGAAGGACTGAGAACTCTACTGGGTGTGTTATTCTGTTTTTCTGAAAACTTTCCAATCATAACTTTGTAGGTGTGACTTACAGAATTGAATAGCAATAATATTTGGCAGACAAACAGTGCAGCAAGCAGAGCATTTTAGAACTGCTTATAGGATTTTTTTCATACCATTTAACTAACTGGTGCTGCTTGATGCCAGCAAACATTATCAGGATACTGCACAAGCTGCCTTCATTAAAAAAGCAATATAGAGGGTAAAAGAGTTGCCAGACATCCATGGAGTCCATGCTCTGGTAGGCACTTGGTATTTCTCAGGTAGGCTGAGCACCTGCAAGCGCTTGCAGGAGCCTGGGGGCTCTCCCTAAGGGACCCTATTGTTCTTGGCCGAAAATCAAGCTCTAAGGCAAAGAATGGAGTAACAGGGTGCAAAGTCAAGTCTGGATTTCTGAACAGATTAAACTCCTTGCATATCTGTTGTTAAAATAACTCAATACTGTGTTGACTGCTTTGTGGGGATATTTTTGTTGTTGCTGATGTTTTAGAAGTTACATAAAATTTCAGTGTTTGGCATATTTGCTTTCTTTGTTAGAAGCCTGCTTCCAAACTGATTCAGTTTGCCAGCAAAATTTCTGATTAAGTGTGGCTATTCTGGATGTGAGAGTCAAGATAGTTGCTGGAGTATCTTGAGGATGGTGGGTGACAGTGTAACTTGCTGTATCCCCAAGTCTGACCTCCTTTTGAAACCCGGCCATAGCTGATGAAGTCCAAAATAACAGCTTTCACTTGTTCCAGCAGGTGACCCTTCCAGGGCTCGCTCCCTTCCACTATGTCTGCAAAAAAAACTGTGCACATTCAGGGTGTCCAGGTCTTTACTAACACACAACCAGCTTTAAAACTTGTACCTGGGTGCTTGAAGGAAACTGACCCCCGGTCAAATCCAAATCAAATGGCCAAAATGGCATGTTTGAGGCATTGTTATTAGTGCTATTTAAGGGGTAAAACCTTACATAAGGCACAAATTTAACACGACTAGAGACGTGCCTTGTTGGAGACCCCAGCTATGTCTTCAAGGACATGACTCTGTAGGTCACTTAACAGTGATACAGTTTTTGTAATTAGGGATGGAAAATACATATCATGGTAGCTCCTGTGAGCTTTCAATAATAAAAGTGCTTTATGTGTGTGTTCCAGGTACTGCTGCTGTGTCTGGCATGCAGTTCACCAGTGCTATTGGAGTGCTGTACTGGCCTGCTGGAGCCTGGTCCAGTAACCCCTCTGACAGTGACCTACACCTGTTGTTTCATACATAAGCATAAGAAACTTGCTTTAGGCAAGTTTGGGATAATCTGTTCTCTGCCTAAATCCTGTGTAATCATTAACAGCTTAGACCTATGCCTGAGCCCTGAAGCTTGGTGTCTGATACCTCTTCAAAAATGTGTTTTCATTCCCTTCCATGCATTTAAATATAGCCAGTCACTTTCAAATCACTTATAAATTTAGGTACAGAACATAAAGGAAGCTCACATTCAACAGATGTCATTATCCACAGGACAACTGCCAGAGATGGGCAGAATTTTCTGCTATTTTTTACCAGCCATAAAAACTGAAATATAAAGGCTGAAAACTTTGCTCAGCAAGGATGGAAATAGGAAATTAAATTCTGTGCTTGAGGAAACTTGAGCATTTCCCTGCAGAAATGTGAGACAAACCCTCTTCTGGCCTACTGGAGTCTTACCAGGTATTGTTACTGCTTCTGTTCTCTGTGAGCCAGAGAAAACAAGAGGGAGCTTGTCCATTAACCTCCACATTCAGTGCATCCAACTCTAATCACATTGGCCACTCACTTCTGGAATAGCCATCTTAAAACAGCCAGGTATTAACTTGTCTACCCATGTTTGAAAGGGTTCTTACTCTTGAATCTAATTATGCTGACAAACAGCAGAAGTTATTTAAAATAATTAAATTTTTAAAGTAATGTTTGTTTTGTTGTTGTTTTTTAAAGTTATCATTAAAAATATATTTTTATTTCTTTAAATATGTTAACCTGCAACACTGAGGAAAAGGGAGAGCTGCAGAAATTGTACTTGAATATTTCATAAATTTATCAGCATTATAAAGGCAGCCTTTTTATCCAAGAGCCCTAATTATTACCTAATCAGTTTAGAAGGTACTAAGTACAATATTAAAGGTATGTTTATTTTGCCAATTTTTCCATTAGACAGGACAATTCATATACTTCTATTCAGTGCCTTTAAGATGGCCCCATTTCATTTGGCACTGGTTTTAACTCCCAGTATAGCTCTAATTACCTTGAGGGAGTAGATGTTCTTCAGAATGGCCACTCTTGCCATATATGAGACAGTTGGCCCTCTACCATTGATAAAATTCTTCATTTGATCTGTTGGTTGGTTACTTATCTTCATAGGGGTAACAAAATTTAGATTTTATTTGGGCTGAATTTAAACTGGTTTTGTCACACAGCTTTAGCAAGAAGGTAAGAACAGTGGTAATTCCCCAGAAATACCAAGGTTGATTTACCAAGGCCAAAGATGCAGGTGCTTCCTACATGACCTGCACAGGGCAGTGCAGGCAGATCTGAGAATGACTGACTCCATCCCCTGTTCTGCAGCCCTTATTCTTGCATCTCCAGTGTTGCAGGTTTATTTTGTTTGAACAAAGTCCCTGGGTGAATTTCCTATTTGCCTCTGTGTGCGTGTTATTTGTGGCAGACACTGTACCTGGTCAGCAGCTCTAGAACTGGAGGCCCTGGACACTTTAAGCTGGGCTTCAGTGGAAAGAGAGATCTGCTTAATTTTGTCCCAGGTGAAGGAGTCCAGCGGTTCCTAGCCTGGACTACTGGAAGGTTTCCACATCCTCTTTGTCACATTAGTTGAGATGACTTGCAGTAGAAGTTGTCCAGTGAGTGTTAAGAACCTATTGAAAGATCTTAGTTTTATAGTGATGTTGTCAGGAAAACAAAATAAATTCTTTAATTGTTAAAACCAATTTTGTTAAACTAGCAGCAGTTGTAGAAAAGCATTATGTTATCCCATCATCATTCCTGTGGTTTTGAGCTGTGCTAGAAATCACATAATGCTACGTCTGGCTTCGTGCATGTTCTCACATCCTGACCATGGATCCAAGGAAGAGATTGTGAGCAGCATGTATTTTTTTTTTTCCTAGGAGTGCTATTTAATTAATATACATATAAAGTTCTAGTCACCATGTCCATTACAATTCTGAACAATATCTTGTTCTTTAGTACCAGCCCTTGAGTTTGTGATAGCAGCTCTTTTCTTTGGGAGTTTTTATTGAAAATATGCAGATTCACCTGAATTTGAAATGTTTCCCGTCTTCTGTGAACTGAAGGTTATGATTTAAGTTTTTATATATTTCTCAGCATAGTTCTAAAACCACAGAATGAAATGGGAAAATAGCTCCATTAATTTCAATATCCAAATAAAATGTATCTTCTGTAAAATAAAAAGGTAGTTTTACATAGGTTGCTCTATTTCACTTGTTCTAACTGTTGGCTAAAACAGGTATTTTACTGGTTCTACTAAAATTTCTAATTGCACTGGTACTTTTTAATATCATGTTTTCATAATGTGCCTCAAAGTGACTCTGCACTGGGCTTGTCCTTGCTTCAGACAAGAAACAGGATGTCAGTGCCCACCTGGCTAGTCAGAAGCTGCCACATCCAGTTTCCAGTGTCCCAGCCTGTGCAGCCCTGGCACAGACCGAGGTGTGACTGTGGCCACCATGGCCGCTGGTCACTGCTGACCCGCTGGCTCAGGGTTCAGCTAAACCCAGCCCTTGTTGCAGTAATAATACCTGTTTTAAATAATAACACCAGCTTATTTAACACTATTTGTGAGGGTTTGTGTTTGAGTTTTGTTGATTCATGGACTCGCTGCTTCCGCTGCACAACAAGGCTCAATGCATCTTCCAGGGCTTGGTGACTTCATTTTACTCAGTTTACTCCCAGCCCCATTTGACTTACAGGGTGCTGAGACCTCACAAGGTTGGGGAAGGAGGCTGTCAAGACCTCACAGCTCTTGCATTTCTGTTGCTATCTGTTGGCAGCTGGTCAGATTTGGGGCTGCCTGGCATTCCTTGGGATCAAACACAAAGTCCTGTTTCAAATCTGTCCCGTAACTCCAGGGTCAGGGCTGCAAGGCCAGAGGTAGGAGCACATGTAGTTGTAGCTGATCTCTGCAGAAGCAGTGGTGGAAAGACAGTGACATGTTAACAAGAATATAACTGGGGAGTCACATTCCTAAGCAAGCCCAAAACTCACCTTGAATTGGCTTGCTTTGAAAAAGTGGAATAACTGGAAAAGCCCAGAATGCGGGTGACCTACAGAGGGCCTTTCAAGGGGATTTGCATTGGCTGTAGGTAAAAATGTGTTCCAGGCAGTAGCTGGTCCTGTCCAGACATTTTAGTGTAATAGCTCAAGTCAGCAGGAGCCTTCCAGGCATCTCCTGCTGGGTTACCTCTGCAGAATTTGCAGGAAGAGAAGATAATGACAGTAAGGTGGGACTTGCCCTTTCAAAAAGCAAAGAAAACTAGGAAAGCTGAGCAATTTTTCTGGCATTTTCTTCACTGCAGATGATACTACAGATATTTTTCCTGAAATAGACACTTGCATTTCTCTTTTTCAAGAGGGTTTTTTTTTGTTGTTTGGTTTTTCTTTGATTTTTTTGTTTGGTTTTTTTTCTCCAGCCCATTGTAGCAGTTGAAATGAGAAGCCCTTAAATCTGCTTGCATGAGTGAATCCAGGCAGGTCCCTGAGTACAGTCAGTCAGCTCAGCTCAGCTCACTTCCTTGCCCTGTAGAGGAGGAGGGCAGCACCAGGGCTCTGTTTTGCCCTCTGAGCACTCACAATGAACCCCTGTCAGGTGGTCCCAGCAGTGCCCCAGGCATGCTGCCCAGAGAGCCACTGCCACCTGCACAAGTTTGCAGGCACAAGGCAAGGCTGAATCCCAGAATTCAGCTTCACCTTTGCTGGGCCCTCCAGCAAGTTGACAGGGTGTGGAGGGAGCAGTGCTCCTTCCTGGAAAAAGCCAGGAAGCCTGTTTGCTGAATCCTTCTCTGGGGGAAGCAGAGGGGGAGTGTAACAGCTCTGACAGCAATAGAAGGTTGTCACAAATGGATCTACTGCTTTCCCTCTGGTGATCTATATGCAATTACAATTACTGTAACTATAATTATATTTTACTACGTAATTGCCTGCTTCAGCACCTAACAAAAGGAAAGAGCCATCACCTTTATGGTGACCTACTTGTGCAGTGACTGAGCCAGGTATAAGGACAATAACCCTGTAACTTGAGGTGAGCTCATGGGGCTGAAAAACTGCTGCAAAATGAAAGGAAACCACTGTACCTTGTACTTTTATCCCACTTGCCCTGTTTGCATGGAGCCGTGTTGTTGCACAGAAACACTTAATCCTTCCCACCTCTCCTATCTTCCCCCACTCCTACATGCATGCATGCTTGCTTTTTTAATTTTTTTTTTTTTTTTTTTTTGTATGTGTAAATTTAGTTTAAACTTAAAAGCAGTTACTTGCTGATTAGGTAGAGCACAAGTTGTCTTCATTTTACCAATTGAAACTGTTGCTGTTATAATGACTCCGCTCTTTGAGGCGGTGCTAAAACCTCTCTCTTTGATGACGTTTGTAGCAACTCTGCTGAACTCTGGGACCACTGCAACAGTGGCTCTGCTCCGAGATGGAATTGAGCTGGTTGTGGCAAGTGTGGGAGACAGTCGTGCTCTGCTGTGCCGAAAGGGAAAGGCCATGAAACTCACCATTGACCATACTCCAGAGAGAAAGGAGGAGAAGGAAAGGTACCTGCTGGCTGATGATGTGGCTTCCTAGAGCACAGCCTCAGTCAGGATGGGCTTCTGTTCTGCTGCTGGGTTGGGGCAGGAAGAAAGCAAAGTTGAATATAGAGCCCTGAGACCACTCTGAACTGGCAGTAAGCTCCAGTTAATGCACTGGGTCCCGTTTAGAGGAAAGGCCTCCATGAGCAAAAACTGTCTCAGCAGTAAGATCAGCATTACTGAGATTTAGAACAGAGCTATGACCACATGGTTCAGACCTGTCCAAAATCACAAAGTTAGAACCTGAGGAAGTGCACTGTGATTCCCAGGTCAGGACTCAGCCCACCAAGACACATCCCCTCCATGGAGCCCTTCAAACAGCTAAAGCCAACCCTCAGCTTCCTAGCTCAGGCTCTCCATACATCATTCCTCATTCTAGCTAGTGACAGAAATAGAGGATAGAGATGGGGGTAATGGTGTGAAGCAGTAACTCATTCACTTTTTCTTTTGTGCCTCTGGACAGGATTAAGAAGTGTGGTGGCTTCATTTCCTGGAACAGTTTGGGACAGCCTCATGTGAATGGTAGACTTGCAATGACACGGAGCATAGGAGATTTGGATCTTAAAAACAGTGGTGTGATAGCCCAGCCAGAAACAAAAAGGGTTCAGGTAAAAGAAGGTCTGGTTTACAGGGACAGCAACACTTGGACTAAGGGGCTACATAGGTATTTGATGCTGTGGTGGTACCCACATGACACGAGCCCAGGTGAAGCCTGATGGCCACCTTATTTTTACTGAAGTAACCAGAGAGCAACTCTAATTAAGTTGTTTCAGATTAATACTAACAGGACAGAAAAGAATCTGGTACTAAATTCACCAGATCAACTTCTAAATCCCACTTCTGACAGTAATATATATGATGAGGAAAGAAAGATAACATGATATGCATTACAGGTATTAGTCCATTTGGGCCCTGTGGTCAAATGAATCATTTTGAGGTTAATGTTGGTATAAAACCATCACTGAGAACTGGGTGGGATATGGATGGGCTGCCATCAAAAAAGTAGGATTTGTAGAGATTTGCACAGTTGAGAGGGGGAGGAGGAAAGGACAGCTGCATGTATCTTACCATAGCTCTGTAGCCATCTAGAAAACAAATTAAACACCCAGAAGGTATTCAGCCTCCACTTTGTCAGGAAGCTCTCCTGTCAACTCGCATTCTGTTTGTTACTTTTCCCCAATGCACCTCCCAGGGCCCCAAGAACTATATTGTTTTGGTCCCAATGAAGTGCCACGCATTAGGGGTTTAGGGAGATGGCTGCAGTGCTACCATATCTTCCATGAAATCCTCAGCTTCAGGAAAAATTTTGCAGGAGAGCATGCAGCACCCCTAGGGGGGAAAAAAAAAGTGCTTTGCAAGAGTGTAAAAACATGGGGGCAGTTCCCTTGCCTTGCAGCACTCACCCAGGGTCGTGCATCCTGTGTGCCTCTGTTGCAGCTGCACCACGCGGACGACAGCTTCCTGGTGCTGACCACCGACGGCATCAACTTCATAGTGAACAGCCAGGAGATCTGCGACTTCATCAGCCAGTGCCACGACCCTGCTGAGGCTGCCCACGTGGTCACTGAGCAGGTAATGCCAGAGCTTCTCTGGGCACCAAGGGCTCCTGGCTGGGCTGGTTTGGCTTTAAAAAAAACTGGGTTTTTTTATTTACATAATACCACGCGTTCAACTGAATTGAACGGTGCTGGCTGAGACATTCACCAGTCCTGCAGCCTTTTCCTTATCCTGTGTCTCACCACATCCTTGCCAGGCATCACATCAATTAGCTTGATTAGCTTACAGTCCACTGAACTGCATGGGACTGTAAGTGCAGCTTAGGCCTGTGCTGAAAATGTCAATTGTCATAGACAGAAATGGCCCCTTTCTGACCATGGTTCTGGGTGGTGGCATATCCCATGGGAAGCTCTAGGGCATACCAGAACGGAGCATCAGGGCTGGGAAGGGGCAAGGAACTCTCAGGCCTCAGGGCATGCTGTCCCAGGTGAAGCCAGACACTTCTTTCCCTTTCCAAAGGAGACGCTGATGCCAACACTTTGTTTCTTCTCTCAGGCAGTGCAGTTTGGCTCTGAAGACAACAGCACAGTTGTCATAGTGCCATTTGGAGCTTGGGGCAAGTACAAGAACGGGGAGATGACCTTCTCCTTCAGCCGCAGTTTCGCTTCCAGCGGGAGGTGGGCATGAAGACAATGCCCCGGTGATCCTTTCCTGCCGTCACCTGGACACAGCGTGCTACAGGAGAGCACCTCCATCTGTTCCTAGGCTGACTCAGTGTCTTGTCCATCCCTTCTGTTCCCAGTGTTAGAAGGTGCCGCTGCTCCCTTGGTGCGTAGTGCCTGTTGTTGCTTACGGCTGCCCGTGTCTTGCTGCCCGTGTTATTCCAGGTGGCATCGGGGCAGCACCCTGGGTTTGTAGCCCCAGCAGCTCCACACATCACTTTGTTCACACAGATGAGGTTCTGGGCTTTCACCTGAGGCTGGAGGGAGTGCACAGTCATTTCATGCCTACCTGTATTCCCCAGGACCCTCAGTTCCCTGGCAGCTATGGGTCCCTGAGCCACATGCTGGCTTCCTTGTCCTATAAAACACAGGGGAACAAACGCACAATGTTCTTAGGTAGGCAGAAAGAGGGTTCGTTGTCTTCTTCTGCTGCAGCCACCCAAAACTCCCCTGTACTCCAGGAGAAGTGGGTGAAAAATAAAGAAGTTTTGGAATGTTTAGGTTCTGATGCCAGTGGCATTTGGTGTAGCTGTACAAGTTCCTGAGACAGTGCTGCTTTATGCTCTCACTGCTGTCATCTGTGATCTCCTAGCTCCAAGGAGACAGACCAGGCTGGAGCCTTGTGCTGTTGGACAGATGGGAACCTTTCTCCATTGGGTCCAAAGCCTGTGCAGTCTCTGTGGACCATGCATCAACCCCTTGCACTGTCTTCTCTTTGCTGTCAGTGCCTGACAGAAGCACGGAGGAGGTAAAAAGATGCACAGTTTTGATATCCAGAGACTCTCATCAACTTGAATTTCTTCTTTTTTTTTTTTTTTTTTTTTTTAATAAAGAAAATAAGCTAATTTCAAAGAGTTTACTCTTCAAGATCTGATGTGTAAGACAACTTATTTCTTCATACAAACATGAGGATTTTCCTGCCCTCTGCTGAAGGTGTCTGGGTTAGTTGTGATCTTTCATGTCTCTCCATGGTACACAAGGAGGTATAAAATGCCCCAAACAAGCTAGAGAAAGGAGAGAGCATTAAAATAATGAAAGGTAATTTTTGTAAGTTTTGGGTGTTGTTTCTAGATTTCAGATATTCAGACACCAGAAAGGAGTTTTATACTTAAAGGAAGTGTTTCCACTTCTCCTCTTGTGTCCAGTGAGGCACGGGAGGAGCAGAGCTCTGATCCAGCTGATATCAGTGCTCTGACATGACTGTGGGTGACATGCTGGCACAAGTAAAGATCTGTCCCAGTGTGCCTCATTTTACCTCTTCTTTCCTCCATTCCACATCACCTGTCACCTCCCATGGCAGTGAAATATGGGCAGAGAAGAATTAGTCTTTTCTCAGCCTTTCCACAGTGTTTTTCCTTCTATGGATGCTTCCAACAGCACAATTGTAAAAACAAAACAAAATGAAAGAGAAGTTGCCTGATACTAAATCACCTTGCAAAAAAAAAAAAATGAATTCTGAGGTGTGTGGCCTGATTCTGATCTTCCAATGTGAAATACATATCTTCATTACTTTTATCCCTTTCCATTTAGTCCAGGGTTTCCCCTTAGGCAGTTGCTCCATGTGGCTTGTCTGTGGTGGAAGGCCCAGCAGAGCACAGTCTTGTACTGACAGCATTCAGTACTTGGTGCTTAGAGTGGCCTGATAGAGCGGTCTGTCCCATCACTTGGTGTATTATGTGGTGTGTGCAATGCACTTATTTGGATTGCAACTGCAATGCTGTGTGTAAATCTCTGCTATACTTGATGCTGGTGCCCAGCCGTGTAGTGAGCACACTACTACAGGTTTACAATCCTAATTCCCTCTCCTCAGATTTTCCCCAAGGTTGGGGTTCAGTGTTCACCTGAGGTCAGCATGGTTGCTGTTGGGGGGCTTTTATTTCTCCTAACAGGGGGAAGGGGATCCTTCTCAGGGGAAGGATTCATCCATATCTTCTTTGAAATTTTACCAAGGAAGGGATAAGACAAAGCTCTGTGAAACAGAGGATGATTAGATTAAGGTGTATTGGTGGTTGCTATTGCTGCTTCTCTACTACTGCAGAAACACTTGGGTTGGGAAGGAGTCCTAGGCACCATCTCACCTACAGTCCCTTCTATTGGACCCCTTGTTTTCTTTGTCCAGTTCCTTTTTCACTCCTGGGGCAATTCCTGTAGTTGCTGCTGCTGTTTGAGTCCTGCCTCAAGCCCAGCCCCCTCAGAGCATTGAACTGAGGCTCAGTAGGCACAGACCAGGCCCCAGTATGGGGCAAAAGTTGCTGGTTTTCACTGGGGTGGGCAAGGTACCCCTCCATCAGGTGACACACCGGTTTGCCAGGGTTGTTACCAGTTCAGGTGGAAAGTCCCAAGCTCCGGGAGGTGATACCTGTGCTAGGAACCCGCCCAAATCCTTCCCCACACCCTGCCAGACAGGGAACGGCTGCCTAGGGCACATTTCAGTATTACCTCACCCAGAAATCTTCTCTTATGCCATGATGGCACCAGATTCCACCAACCCCATTTTGTGCCAATGGTGTTACTTAGTAGCATTAGCATCTCATGTAAACATGAACAAGGACCTCCGGAACCTGCACAATCATCCACACCAGTCCAAAGCGGGGAGAGGGAGATGTATTCCCTCATCCTCTTGTGGAGACAAGACAGCTCTTGCAGCACAGCAAGGCCATCCACGCCAGGACACAGCCCAGAGCCTTTGTTGTACTAACATGTTCCCAGCTTCAGCCTTGTAAAGGATAAGCAGTGCAGCCAGCAATCTCCCTGACTCCCACAGGAAGTTGCCGCTGTTGTAGCAATAACACACTGGATACAAAGCTGCAGCTGTCTGTGTCCCATGCTGGGTGCCAAAAAGGACCATGCAAGGTGGACTTTGGATGGATATCAGTTGCCCACCAAGCTGCTCTTATCACTCCCCTCCTCAGCAGGGTGGGGGCTGGGGGGAGAAAATAAAAAAACCCCAAAACCTGGTCAAGATAAAGATAATAAATAAGAATGTTACCAGCCCCTTTTCATGGGCCAATACACAGCCTAGCACTGTGAGGATGCTGTGGGGAGATGAGCTCCATCCCAGCTAGGCCCAATAAACACTTTAGGTTTTCCATCTGGTTATCTTTCCTCCTGCAGCCCGTGGCAGCTCTTCGATCAACCAGCTCCACAGTACCCACCCCCAAAAGGGACTGGTAAGAGCCTCCTGCACAGCAGAGCTCCTTCAGATTGAAGACAAAGAGCAACAATGGCAGCTGCCTGACAGAGAGCAGCTATATATATTTATATAGATATTTATTATTCCAGGACAGTGAAGGATCTCACACTTTGAATTAAACAGAATGGAATGTTTGCTCTCTAGATCACTGTCCCATGCATCTGAGGTTTCAACAAAAAGAGTATTTTTTGTTTATGACAGACTGAACCAAACATTATGGGTGACCTGCTGAGCAAACATTCACTTTTTTCTACCTTTTAGGGGATGGAATTTGAAACCCATTTGATTTGATAAGAATATTTTCTTGCCTGAGCATCCTCCCCTGGAGCAGTGGAATCTCTCTCTGTACAGGCACTGCAGGAGGGTGTGCTGTGGGTGCAGAAAGGCAAAAATGCTGTCCAGCAAAGTATTCATTTTTACTGTGAGGATATGGAAGGCATGATGGGGCTCATGTTGTTGGAGGATTTACTAGGAGAGGTGCTGTGACTACAGATGGATTTCCAACTTAAATGTCTCCACCACTTGGAAAGCTGGGGGTTTCATGCCTTATAGAGGGAACTCAGAAAAGAGTAATTTGCAGCCTGGATTTAGGAGAGCTGGTCTCTCTGGATGATGAACATAGCACAAGAGACTGAAATGGGGCAGAGATCCAGTAATTAATTTAATATGAATTACAGTCCTTCATTACAGGCCTTCATTACAGTCAGTCCCTTTGGGCTGAAATGCTCAGGGCTGGAGAATAATCCTGGAGCAGCTGGAAATGAAGGTGTGGAGAGAAATCAGCAATATCACTGCTTTTTACATATTTGGAAATTGAGAGGAGCTTAGACTCACCACAGGATTTCTGCCGAGTTCCATGGGGTCAGGGTTCCATGAGCCACATTTTGTGTCTCAGCCAGTGGACATGCTGTAGTCAAAGACATTGGGATTTTTAGCTAAGGAAGAAGCACAAAACAATAGCTACCAGTGAAACTGGTTTAATAATAATTCCTCTTAAACACCTTCGGTTGGGCACTGCCAGGCCATTGCTCACTCACCCAAGAAGCCGAATGTACAGTACACTCCAGGAATTCCTTGCTTCCAAACTGCTGTTTTGAATGCAGAGGTACCCATCAGGTGCCCTCTTGTCCCGGGATATGGAGTGCTTGGGCAGCCAGAACTGACGTGCCCGTCATAACTTTCATACAGACTTAAGTACAATTGTGTGCATTTGTTACATGCTTTGCCTTGGGGCTGTGTGTAATTTCTGTGGTTTGATGCTTATCTTTGGTGTAATCAGCATTTGAATTTCATCTACTACAAAATTTTAGAGGTATCCATTTTGCTTTTTTTTTTTCCCTTTAAAAATATTTTTTCATCTTCATCAACTCAAAGCTACATTAGAGCAGCTAAGTCTGTACAGGAATGCTTACAAGATCTTTCAATAAAGAATTGGCTTCTAGGAGCTGTGTCACTACAAATGGGTTTTTCTTCTTCCACCGCATTGCCAACTCCCAGAAAAGCTCCAACTTCTCAAGCTGTGTCACAACTGTCCTGTTAGCCCCGGGCCTCAGTCCTTGCTATAAAAAGCTTCTGATAACCAAGGCTTTGCCTGCAAAGACATTCTCCCAGCAATAGCCAGTGCAAAGTACCTCCTGTCTCTGGGCTTTGCTGCACCAGGGTGTCACATTCTAACTCACTATTTCTGTCTGCCTGGGTGGCTGTCACGGTGAGCAATGCCAGACAGTGACAGTGCAAAGAAACAAACTGTCCCTCTACAGGAAAACATATTTTTGCTGCTGCATGAATTCAAAGCTGCTCTGTTACAATTGAAGAAACTGTTAGGAAAAAGTAAGAGCCAAGGGTTTTAACTCATCTGCAGAAGTAACCCTGAGATCACTGGTATTTTTAGTTAACACAGCTTTTCACAGCTGGGCTCAAACCTATTTTACTCTCTTTCCCTTGAAAACAGCAGCCTTGACTTCAATGAGGTCTTAGCAATTTCCTACAGCTGAGCCCCAGGACTTCTTTTTAGGACCAGAGTCCTTTTTTGTTCTCCTTTGTTGCCAATCCACATCTCAGCTCAGTTTGGAGCTGATCAGATCTTGGATAAATGCACATGTCGCATGGTGGTCTTGTAATCACTGCTCACACACAGGTAAATTTGGAGAGCTTGGGTGGTGTTGGGAAACCTGCTGGACATCTCTGCCCTTTCTCAGGAGTTGGGAAATGGCTCCTGGGTTTCTCTGCAGTTGGGGCACTTACCCTGTAACGGGCATCCCTGTGAGCTGCTGCTTTGTGGGAGAGAGCAGCCAAGCACCAGCGGCACCACGGTGGTTCCATCCTCAGCTTCAAGATGCTCTAGGCAGAGCTTTAAGGAGAGCTTAAAGCTCTCAGAAGCTGGCCCTGGCAGGGGCTGGGAGCTCTTCCCTGGGTGCTCGCATGAGCACCACTCTCTGCACCTCACTCGCACAGGATTTTCATCACTGCTGTTGGGCAAAGCCTTGCTACATCTCCCCACCCTCAGTGTTACAGTGGAAACACTCCCACCCAGCGCTTGTCTCGGCTCCTGCCCAGCTCCCGCACCAGGGGCTCTGGTGCCCTCTGGTGTAGGCAAAATGGCACTAAGGTTCATCCGTGACCAAGTTTTGGTCCCATTCCTTACAAATTGCCCTTTTTTGGGAGGCCAGGCTCACATCCAGTGCAGTGCAACTCTTCTCCAGGAAGACAGGGCAGGATTTGGCTCCCAGCACATTAGCCCTGTTCCTGGGCTTGCGTACCCCACCCTCCTCCCTACACGGTGTGGCACTGTAACCTCACTGGTGAATCAGATCTGTGTCCTGACACGGACGGAGATGTATCCCACTGTCAGGAATTCCTTAAAAACACTCATGCATTTTATACAAAACACCGAGCCTGGAAAGCAGCTCAGCCTCACTTTTCTGATCTGACTTACTGCACCATTACTGCACTTACTGTCATGAAAGACAATTTGGTCACAGCAAATTTGTCACAAATTTGGTTTTACCTGCTAAATGGCATGTCTGGCCCTGGGTGGTGCTTCTACCTGGCAGGAACTGTGGTGGAGCCAGAGCCAAAGGCTGGGGCACTTGCAAGGAGCTGCCCTGTCACTCAACAAGTGCCTCATTTCACTGCAAAATTGGCTGCCGGCCCAGATGATGCCTGCTGGGATTTTACGGGGCTGGGACTGCACCATCCCATCAAAAGGTCCACCAGGATTGTGGACTCTACTTCCCAATGCTTGTTCCTGGCACCTCCACTCTCCACCACGCCTGGAGAAATGAGTGTGAAATACTGCATACAGTAAATGACCCAGTTGGACAGAGCAGTCTGGTGCTGCTGTTGGTAGAAAATCTCTCCCCAGATAGAGTGGGAGGCAATGCCAGACCTCACAAACTGCAGTTGGCATGGTTACCTGGCTCAGAATGCTTTGGTGGCATTCATCCATGACCTGCTCCCTGGCAGCAGAAGGACAGTCAGGCTGCAGCTGTCAAGTGTCTGCAGCTGCTGAGCACAGTAACTCCCCCAAAACTGTTGAATAGAAAGCATTTTTTTCAGTGTGTGGAAAGATTTAAAATGTGGAAATGGCTAAGTGTGAAATACTTGAACCTATGCAAAGTGGAAACCATCCACTATGCAAAGTATAACCATCCTATATAACCAAGACATGGCTAAGCAAGGCCATGGAAACGGCTTCTGTAACTTCCTCCAATCCCACTGCCCTCAAACAGCATGACGTAAAAAAAAAAAAATTTCTGTCTGCTTTCGCTATATTGGCAGAGCCTGTTCTTCTACACACTGTCAGATTCTGCTGAATTCCCACTCTACAATTTAAAGCAAAAAAGAACAAACAAAGGCACATGATTCCATGCTGCACCCTCATGGATGGCCACATTCAGAAAGCAAAACTGTAACAACAGAAACTTACTCCTCATGGTGACACAGAAAACTGTCACCCATTAGTTACCAGTCCCGAGTTAAAAACATTTGTTCAACTGCAAATGTAGTGTCTTTCCAACAAATGCAAAACAGCTTTTTGGTGGTAAATAGCAGGTATTTATTTGAAATGAAAAAAAAAAAAATACTTCAGTACCTGAACTATTGCATTTAATCATGTATTGTTGTAATTGTGTTACTCTACCTTTTTGCATTGGAGACAAATATACAATGAACATTCAGATATCACAGATTGCACACTAGATAGTAAATCGTCAGGCCTTTTACGTAACCACCAAAAAACAGATATTGGATTCTGCAATATAGTACAAAATTCCACACTCCAGTCTTAGCCAGTTATCTTCAATTTACTCCTGATGCTGTACAAATAAATGGCCATTTAACTAGGGCTTACAAGTTAATAACAGGACAAAAAAAATATACATTGCACTGACACAAAAAGTCAGCTGTGTTAATAGTCATGCAACAAGTAACCAAACTTGCTGAAATTAAAAATACTTTCTAAAAACAGTTTTAACTGCATAAGTATTTTATACACAGTTCATTTACCGAAACAAAAGGAGTCTTTAAATGATACAAAGCAAATATAAGTTTCTACCAATTTTATACATAAGAAAGTGCAAAATAACTTATCTAAAGTGTTTTGCTATTGAACTGATGAATGTTGGCTGGAGGCAGCCAACCCCCCCCTCCAAAGCATGACATTACAGTTGCACACTACATACGAATGTTAGGAGTACATGGATAAGTTTACTACAAAGAACAAGGCAGGAGAAGACATGTGAGGTACTTGCAGAGAATACAGTCTACTAATGTTAGTGTACATGAGTATATTTTTGCTCAACAGATTTTTACATGGAAAACAAAGCAAGTATTTGCATTAGAAGCTCGAATGAAATGGAAATAAACCCCACTCCCACGTGAACACCACAGCTGCCCACAGCACCAGCTGCCAGAGGAAATACAAGCAGGTGTGTTTGTCCCCCTCTGCCTCCAACAAGCAAACACGTAGTTTTTTGGGAACAGAATTAAGTCAGAGGGCTGTGGTGGTTTGCTTGCAAAACTTAAACTGGGCCCAGCCTGCACACTGCAGAATTTGTAAGGAATAAGGGTTTCTTTAGTGCGCTGCGAACGCCACAGGCACGGAGCAACACCTGTACAACGTGTCTGTGCCCGACAGCCCCATCCTCAGGACCCCACAGCAGGACTCTGTCCTGGCTTCAGCGCTGAATCACATCCGTGTTGTTGTCATAGCCTTGCTTTTATTAGGGTTTAACCACGTGGCTGTACAAGCTGCAGTCCACAGAAAAGAAGGCTTCCTTCAATTTGGGGGTGATTTGGAAATCTGGAGGCAAGGGGAAGAAAACTGTGGACTCAAAGGCATTTAAGAGTTGTTAAAACAGCCTTTTCTTCAAACAGAAAACGTTAAGGCCACTAGCCTGTCTTCTGAACTATGCTGGTTTTGCATCATTTTGGGAAGGGTGAAGGCAACATTAGAGAGAACAGCTGAACACAGAAATTCCAGTGCTCTGCACATGTTTTTACTAAGGACCTCTTCCTGTTTTTAGGGTCAAATCTGCCAGGTAGCCAGTAGTCAGTGTAGCTACTTGACCATCACTCTTTGGATCCAAAATTTGGGTCAGCTAAGCTCAACAAACCTGCATTTACTCAACAGTGTGCAAGGGCTCTAGAGAAGCCTTTCTGTTCATTTGGGGACCTAGTATACATACCAAAACAGGAATATATCTCATTTTACAGACCAGCACATACATAATAAACAAACAAGTATCAAAATACATATTTAACCTTCAGTGCATAAACATGTGATACCAGGGTAAATACTAAGTGGTCAGAATTAACAAATTCACTGCTAAAAGCTCAAATCAAGAGAAGACAGGGGTGCCCCCACAGTGCCAGGGACCCTCTGGAAGGAGCTCACCCCAACACAGAGGGCCTGGCATTTCTGATGGTGCGATTCCAACGACAATGCTGGTTTTAAGGATTTGCTGTCCCAGTGCCAGAGCCTGCCCAAGTAATTTCAAGTGAAGGATAATCTCGTCCCTTTGAGTGACAACATTCACTCAAGTACCATCAGAGCCACCTGTCTTCTGTTGGTCTGGGTCATATCCTTACCTCTATTTAAAAGAGTCCATTGTGAATATACCTAGCTCTAGATCAGTTTGTCACCCATTTACAAAATATATACACATATGTTAAAAAACAAAACCAAACCGACCACCAGCCTGCCTGCTGCCCTCCCTCTCCCCCCTCACCCGAACAAAAACCCACTGGCAAGACCTCATGCAGAAATTAAGTCCATGGGCCTATCCCAATCCACATGCTCCAATCCCAGCAGATATCAGTGTCTCTACTTCATCCCATATGTAGTGCAAAATAAATGACAGAGTAGTAAAAAAATACTGCAATTAAATTCATCTTTAAACTTAAAAACCATAATGGAAATCTACTGCTGTCCTCAAGCTGATGGCATGTGCTGAAAGACAAAGAGCTCTGAGGAGCATTTCTGACATGAGCAAGGTCACCCTGCTTTACAGCAATGCCTGTTGTTCCAAAAAGGTTTTTTGCAGAGAAGCTACAGGACAACAGTGGTTAAATATTATGCACAAGGAATTAATTCTGTACCTCTATGCAAAAGCCAATTGCTATTGACTAAAGAAGGTAAAAGCTGGTTCTTGCACTGCATGAATCAGCTGCTAATGAACAATAAGTAATTAACAAAACTGCAGCTCTGACATATGTATAAAAGAGGCCTTATTAAATATGAACAACACTGAGGTGGTAAATAGTTTGGTATAAAATGCAACACAAGTGTACAATTTAGTTCCTGGTTATCTTACAGCTAGAATAAAATACTCCAAGTTCCTAGTCTCAAAAATGTTTTCTTTTGAAAAAATCCATGTAATTCTATGAATAGCCTCACTTAAATTAAGATACTGTGGGCAACTGAAAGAACAAACATGCACAGACTGGATTTTTAACAGAAATACACATAATGCCTTTGAGTTTTCTGGTTTTTTTTCTTTTTTTTCTTTTTTTAAACATTCATATTTAAATTGATAGATGAGATAAAGATGCCACACAAAGTACAGTGGTTAATCTGAAGTCCCATGTAACAGGCAGTTAAGTTCATATTTAGATAAAAAGGCCATTATACCTATTTACAATATACACAGTTGCTTGCGAAGAAGGCAGATTTACAACTATCTTCTAAAAAGCCTTGCCCTCCCCTCCCCCCAGTTAAGATGACTAACTCTACAAAAACAAGACAAGAAGGGGTGTTTAGGATAAGTGAGGATTTTCTCGACAGCCACATCAGCATGGGCTTAGGGGCTGCCAGTTCTGTTGGATTTGTGGTTATTAACCATGTCTTCCTGGGCCTTGCTCTTCTCCTTACGCTGTTCGCCTCCTCGCCTGCCTCCTGTCAACACAAACCAATGCAATGATCCCTTTTTACTCTTAGTGCTTAGAACGCAGTATAAACCTAAGTGTAAACAGACAATATTCCAATTCCTTCCAATGCTCTCACTGGTTCCTGGAGTGACAGCAGGGCTGGATGAGGTTTGCCAGGCCTCCATCAATTTCTGGGCCCCTCCTCTGAGCCCCGTTCATGCTGCAGGTTGTAGAAGCAGTTCTGGCACACCCTGACCGGTGATGAAATCTTCAGCCGTTTGATTTCTGACTGAAACCGGCTGCACCTGTGGTGAAAAAAAACAAAACATCACTGAACACAGGTCCTCTCCATTTCTTCCCATTTTCTATTGAGCTGTGGGAATTACCACCATGACTTCAAACACCAGAAAACTGTTCTAACTTACCTTGACATGGAGATGCAGTGCAGTGTGGCAGAAGTGGAATTTAACTCAAATGACGACCAGAGTCAATGCAATGAGACTGTGACAGATAGCTTAAAAGCAGCTGTTGTCACCAGTTAAGATTCAGAGACATAAAACCACAAATGTCATCTCTGACCTGGTGGATCAGAGAGGAGACTTGCACTTCAGTTTGTAGCTAAGGGGAGCTCACACACATCCCCCTATGTGTGTGACATACATTTTGTCTGAGGCTGCCTGCTAGTGGCCCCTAAATCAGCATCCTCACAGTCCTACACACAATTTAAGCAGCCTCAATCTTTCACCAGAGTTGTGAGGTATTTCACAGCTTTACCCCACCTAAAATCCTGTTTGGAAAAAGAGTCCAAAGGAGGCTGTTGGCTGCTTACTTCTGGCAGAAGAGCTGTCCACAGTTCCTGCAGTGGTGCCGCCTCTCAGTGAGTGAGAAGCGCACAGTGCAGCCCGAGCAGCTGTCGCCGCCCTCGTCCTTCACCCAGTGGTCGGCGGCGGACCGGCCCGGCTGATCGCTCACTGACCAGCTGAACACCCTGCCCCGGCTGTCCCCGATCAGGATCCTGCTGTGATCCCTGCAAGGAAAAGCAAAAGCATTCCAGCTTTTTTTTTTCCAGTACTGGTGTGGTAACACCCCAATTACCCTGCTCTGAGAAATGGAGCTGCAGCAGTCAGTGTAACACAGCACAACTGAATAGTTCTCCCTCTCTTTCGTGTTTTTATCTCAGTCCTTGAAGAAGGCTGCCCCAAACAGAAGCGCCACAAAACAGCATTATGAGCAATAGTACCACACTGCCTGCTGACAGCACCAAAAATGTTTGAAGTCCTCATGTGTGAGCTACTCACTTGGAGATGCCGAGCGCAGTGATTTCTGCTGGGTGTGCGTTGTCTTTGCGATCAAATGCCGTGTGCATAGTTAGTTTGCTTCTGAACACCAGCTGACGCTCCCATCTGTATCCTACAAAGGAGTGGGAAGTGGGAGGGGGATAAAGCAAATCTGTTCATTCTCATTTTTGTTCCCTCCTCCCCCAACATACTTGTAACTGCAACTTTGTAGTAAGGACAAAATCTCCCTCAGAGATTCAAGTTTTTCTCTTTTTCTATAACATTTCACTCATCAATAAAACTCAGGGCTGTGCACAGTTTCTTTTACCTGGTTTGAGCTTGCTGTAGTGCCGTGCTTCAGCATAGCTGGGGTGGGGGTGGTTAACCTGAGCATGGGGATGCATTTTTCCTTGTCCCTCCGAATAATTCACAAAGATAAATCCATCTTTTTCATCCAAGCTGAGCTGGTCTGACCAACGCCTGGAGTCATCGGAGCCGCTGTCTGCTGACCACGCTGCTGCCGCTCTGGCTGACGATGACCGAGGCCTGTGGCTGGTGCTGCTTGGTTGGCTCTGGCTCTCCTGCACTTTTGTGTCCTGGCCTATGCATGGATCGTCTGCCTCAGAGTCACTGCTGTCCTCTTCGTGGGCTTCCTGTCCTGGATTGGCACAACAGGGGACAAGGTGCTGTTAGTGAGCCTGGTTATGGCCTAAGCCTTTTCCTTATTCTGCTGCTGCACTGCCTGCAACCCAACAGGCACCAACACTGCTGAGATGCATCTCAGAGCCTTTTCAGAGATTCAGCTCCTGCCAGGAATCACACCATTCATATTTTTTACACTTTTTTTCTGTTGCCAGAGAATGATACTCCTTAGCTGAAGCTATTTCCTACAATAATCCCTCTGAGGAAGGCTATGATAGACAAAAGGAGCAAAAACTTCAGAAACACTCAAGCTGGGCAAAACCTTTCAGCAAAACTTACACAAGTAAGCACAGTCAGCTATGCTGAAACTCTGACTGAAAAATATGATGCAGACTCATTAATGACAGGACTTGTTAATGCAAAAAAGCAATTTCCAAAGACATTCACACTCCAAGTGACACTGAAAATAACCAAAAGCTGTATTTATATAGTAATTACTAATGATTATCACGAGATTCGGATCCAAATCCACATCATATCTTCAATATGATGAGGGCAAGAGAAAGATAAGATGGCTAAAAGAAACAATCATAAAGCACAGACCAAAATCTTCCAAGAGCAGAAAGAGATATCATTGCTTGTCTTGTTTAAGCTGTTCCATCAGTAGATTTAACTTGGCTGTTATGCTATAATTCCATTTCATACTAAAAATATCTAGCTTTTGGACAATCCACTGAGTGTGCCAACAGCAGAAACAAACACAGAGAGAAGTTCCACCTTCACAAAAGGAAAAAAACTACAACAGGCAACATTTTTCCTTACTTACAGTATTACTTCACTTGTAATATGAAACTACCTTAAGCAAGGTGGTGAACACAGAACTCAGATGCTCTGTTCATTGTGTCCACTGGGATGTCTACTGCCTTCTGAGGTAAAATCTCCATCATTCCACTCTGCACTGCATAACTACAGGACATCACCTACCTATAGCAAAGATCAGATACAACTTGGGAAACACCAAGCACTTGTCAGGAGACATACCTATTTGTGCTTCCTGACAGTCCTCTTGCATTTCCAGCATCTCCGCAGGTTCTGGAGCTGGTGTTTCTGGTACTTGCAAAAACTCCATCCGCCAGAACTGGAGGGACAGGGGATAAGCAGAGTGGCACTTACTGAAATCTTCGCTTTTTCCTGAGCTACTTGTAGAGTTAAAATGGCTTAGTAGAACTGTGTATTCACACTGGTAGCATGCAAACCAAGTCACATCTCCATACTAAATCGTGTTTTTAAGGACTAGAAGCTGTAAGAGGACATCTGCGTTCATGCCCGAATACACTCCACACAGCTGTCTGACCAGCACACTCTGGTCAAGGCTGCGCACAAAAGTACTGAAAATTGAGTTAAGACAATTTGTAGTGATCAGAGATGACACTAAGTTTCTCTTTTCTTTCTAGGAAGCAAAATGAACTGTCTCAAGGTGTGTGAAACGAAAATGGTGAACCAAAACAACAGTCTCCAGGCACGAAAGCTGGTGACCAAAACAGAGCAGGAAGGAAAATGTATGCTCTGCTGACTATTGCTGGTTACCACATCCCAAAGGGGGCATCAAAAAGGAGGAAGAATTGTTCAGGTGAAACTCCCAAGTACAGCAGGATTGCTTTTGGTCCTGGCCACTGCTGTCCTGGATAGTCACCACTTATCTAAATACTACTACAACCAAGGCATAAACTTTATTTTCCAGGCAGTGATTCCTGATACTTACCCGGACAACTCCATCAGAATGGCCTGTTACAATGACGTTCTGAGTGTCCCACTCATTCATCTCTGACACAAAACAACACATTATTTGCTGGCTTCGGCCAGTGAAGGTGTTTACACTTGCAGTAGGGCTGCCATTAATGCTCCACACATGGATGTAAGTGCCAGCACATGATACAATGTCTCCCTGCAAAGATAAATAACACCTAAAGATTTCAATACAAAGTTGCAGGTATTCTTCAGCAAAAAAATAAGTTCATTCATAACCCAAGTTGAAAGGCTGGCACTTTTCAGGGAGTTCTATTCAAGGGGAGTCTGGCCAGTTTAAGAAACCTTTAGGATTATATGCATATTTTTAAAAAAACTTCTACCTAGAAAACCACACTTAGTAGCGACCTATTTATTCTATTTACAGCACAGAATGAGCTGACCAATTCCTCCACTTTTCTTAGCATAACAATCCAACAGCCTATTTTTATTACTTTCAGTTTCCAAAGACTGCTCATATTGACTCTGCTCTTTTTCACAAATATGTACCACCCTAAATTTCATTTGCTTCCTTACTAGGAACAGTCCAAACTAGTGTAGAGGGAAACAGGAGCTGCAGTCTGAAGCACTGGCAGCGCTACCACCAGACCAGCAGCAGTGCCACTTGCTACCCCCTGCTTGCATTAGAGCCCACTCTTGTCTTGATTTCAACCACTGCATCTGTTCCAGCTGCAACAGGATCCATCCAGCCCTGATGGCCATGCATGGGAGATGGATAAATGGTGACATGTAACTCACAGAACCACCAGGGACAGAAGCTTTTAGGCTATGTCTGTTTCCACCACAACTGGCATTGCATTTTCACCCAAGGTATCCCCTGCTTCGTTTAAATTCAGCTTAAGACAAGAGAAGCCAACCAAGGTTGGATGTAACCATGCATCAAAAGCTTGTCTTAGCTCCTGTGTCAGGTCTGGCAGCTCACTTGGAATGTCACACTAACTATACTGCTCCCAGCACTGTTAATAACTTCTTCTGAGCTCAAGCCACTCTGCATGGAATGCACCCACCCATGGCTCTGGACAAATGACACAAATTATTCCCTAAACCAGTTGTTAATCAGTTTTCAGATGAATTATACTAGTTCTGCCAAATTAACAGGAGAGCCTAGTGGGGTTTTTTTTATCGTTGGTTTCATGATTTCCTACTCTTGCTGCTGTTCCCACTGCAGCCTGGTAGACAAAGTTTGGTTCTCACCGTTAATTCATTTATACAGAGTGCTGAAATTGGAGCCCTGTGCCCTCGGAGCTGTGTCAGGAAGGAGAGCTTGTTCAGATCCCAGATGATGCAGGTGCGATCCCGGGATCCACTCACAATTATGTGATAGGCCAGTGATGCCGTTAAGCATGTGACAGTGTCAGTGTGACCCAGCAGTGCCTGTAAAACACAAGTCAGGACCGAAAGTAGGTATCAGGAGAGACCACAAAAATTTCACATTAAACCCTCTTACCTGAAAGATTCAGATAATGTAACCAGAATATCCTATCAGAAGAGGCAGCCACCTTATAAGTCTTCAGTTGATAACTATTTTCACAACTAAAAATGGTAAAAGTAGTATTTTTTTCAATTTAAAAAGAACTCTGACAAACCAAGGGTCTGATGTTAGATCCTTCTACTGAAGAAAACACCATGCTGCATCAGTAGCCTGTTTATAAAGTCAGAAAGTGTTCCAGGCTGCACCTGAAATTACATTCTGAAAATAAAAGTTAATGATTCCTACGGCAACTGCTGATGACTAAGAGACAACAAAAGAGACAAGAAAGAGCTGCAAACAAAAACGCAAAGTCAATTGGAAAAAAATAGGAGCATCTACTCACACTAGGCCTTATTTTTACATTTTAGGCTTAATCTAACTATTGGAAAAAGGGTCTGAAATACAGCCAGATTACTGCACCTTACTCAGTTAAAATAAAACTTGCTGAATACAGAAAATGTATTCAAATACACTGCCCCGAAATTTAAGATACAATGTTTCATCTTGTAAAGCTTTTAAGTAAAACACTTTAAAAAAGGAGCTTTGGACAGCGGACTACTGCACAAGGGAAGTTACTAAATAATTCTCTAAATTTCTTTTCATAAATTTGAGGTAAAGACTTCCTCTAAAAAAAAATGTCCCACTGTTGAGATGCCAATGGAACAGTGACACAACCTGTAACAATGATACACAGCTGCTAGAATATTTTGACGAAGTTCTGGTTGTGTTTTTATGATTACATTTGATGGGTTTGGGTTTTTTTAGTAAACACACAAAACTTACTCTGCATTTAGCTGCAGCTGATGTTAAAGCATGGGTGCTTGTTTTAGATTAAAAAGTGCTGTAATTAAAGTAATTATTTTTTTTTTTAAAAAAAGAGGAAAATGAACCTTTAAGGCAGCCTCCTTTCACTGTATTTCCTGACACAGTTTTTAGATGGGGGTATTACACATAACACTACAGAGCAGATAATTTCACAAAACTCACCTGTATAATTTTGTTAACATCATTACCTAATTCCTTTTCCCTACAGAAAGCTCCAGGTGATCCATTATTCTTAAACACAATCCAATTTTAAAGATGCATTTTTCCCACTTTCAGTGCAGATTCCTATCTCAACTACCCCATTCTCCAGAGATCTGCTGGACTCATGGTTTCAAAGGTGAGCAACACTCATTACATAATTACTTTGATCTTATAACATTAAGTTACATGAAAGGCAGTTTTATTGTATTTTACCTGTTTCAGTGTAAGAGCTTTAGCTTTTTCTTTGGAGACACCCATTTCCCACACACATACTGCTGTGCTTGTTCCTCCAGTGATAACTAGTTTGGGGTTGGGGCAAATGGCACACAGGATCTGACCCCATTCTGACAAGCATTCATAAACAATCACGGCCTAAAAATACAGAAATCAAAGAATTACTTGCAGAACTAGTACTTTGTAGAATAAAAAATAGAAGCCTGGCTGCCACGTTGCAGTCATTAAGTCACTAAGACCTGGTAAAAAACTACTATGAGCTAATGTTATTCTGACAGTGTTCTGATGAAGATCCTCAAGAGGAAGCAATAAAACTGATGCAGCAGAAGATTATTTCGTGCCCATGTGAAAGAAATGTCCATTGTTGTTCTTTTTCACCATTGAATACTGATTGCTGGAACAAATTTCAGATTACACACCTTGTCTGACTCATAGGTACCCAGTCTGCAGCTGAGGTCTGCATAGCCCCAGGCAAATGTTTTATTCCACGTGGGGGGGATGAGAACCTTGTTCTGTTCTACTGCCAGAATGCCTTTATCAGTACACACGATCTGCCCCACAGGCTCCTTGAGCTCTGAAAGAGAAGATGGGGTTATGTTTTATTGCTGGGAGAAACAAATACTATTGGATCCCTTTAAGTACCTGTTGCTCTGCCAGAGCAAGGTCTCTATAGTGGCTATTTATACATTCTTTGCTTCAGCTGCAGTGATGACAACTTTTGCTCCATTCCTAACAAATGCAGAGCCAAAAAAAGATTAGTGCTTTCTAATTTCACGACTTAAGAGTCTTCTCTCTAAGCCCTGCTATGCCCCATTTAATAGCATGTCCTTCTGTCTTTACAGGAGGGAGCCACAGAGTTCTTTACTCTCCTAGGAAAGAAATCCCTGTATACCATTTACCTGCCTCGCAGACAATTAAGTTTTGTTCAGTCTGATGTCAGATAAGAAGTCAAAAATCACTTTCTTTTGTCTCAGTGCAGCTACCAACACCACACTTTTCTGCCAATATTCTTTATATTTCTCAGCACTGTGATAAATAAACCTTTTGCTGTGAAAATCACAAAAACAGAGGCGATCACTGGCCCAGAAACAACATACTCTGAATGTTGTTTGTTAAATTAAAACTTATAAAGAGATGCTTGGGGCTCATTTAATCCCTCTATTTAAAAAAATATCATATTAAACTGATGCAGTTATGGTGCTTCCCAAGTTCCTTTAAAGTAGCTAAGAACAATCATACAGCATTAGGATATTTTGAACTTGTCTCTCTCACAAAACTATGGGCAGTAAGAATATTAGAAATAAGAAAAAGATGGACAAGTACTATCTTGCTGAAACTCTTGAATGCTTGGGCAAAGAAACAGCAATAACTACTGTGGGTTTAAAGTTTACCTTTCACTGGGGCAAGAGACGGCCGCAGATTGTCCAAATGATGGAAAAAGATCTTGTCACCTGTGGAACCAGGGGGCACAGAGGTTCCCACAGCCTCTCCGTTCAGACGGCTTCTAACACGCTTTGGTGGGTGGGGTTTTTTGAAGAGCTGAAATTCATCAAAAAACTAATGATCATCAAGAATTACAGGTTTACAAGGGCTTTACAAGCTTAAAAAGATCATAACTACGTCCAGTATTCCTTCTAAAAATTCTGCAGGTCAGTAAATGTTACTTTACTGCTCTCAGTATTCAGCAATAACTCATGGTGAACATTTCAAAAACCTTCAGCAAACAATATGAAAACCAACAAGGAGCAAAGTTGCTCTGCCCCCTCAGGCTGTGGCATCTCAGTACCCTCATGGAGTCTGGGAGAGCCCTCTTCCAAACACACCACCAGCTCTGCAATGTTTTGCATCACAACTTTTTAAAATACAAACCCAAATTGCCAGGCACAATACTAGTGGAAGAGATAAAGAAGTTGCATGTTACATCATGCAGGAAAGGAGTGCAAAAATGCACAGCAGCTGCGTCACTGAGAGAGCCTGCCCTGGATTCCCCATGTTAAATAACAGAGAGGAACAGCAAAACTCTACATAAAAATGTGCTCTAAGAGCACTCACCACCAACAAAGCCTTAAGGAAGTTTTGAGTTTCCCAAGTTTATTGCAGTCTATTTCCTCTAGCAAAGCATCATGCAATTCCTGGTAGATTTCACCACAGGTTTGTACCTAACTGGCATCTGAAGATTCAGGTAGAGCTCTGGACTCAGCTACAGTGTTCTTCTATTGCCTTGCCCTCTGTCCCAAGTCCCTGTCTGTCCATCTGGCTTTAGCTGGGCCGTGTCTGATCATCATCACAACACAGGGAGTGGTTATTACATAAGAGGAGAAAACTCTACAGCCACTACGTAATTAGATTATTGAGAGAGAGCAAGGAAGGGAAAGGAGAAAAGCCACAGAAGACAGATGAGCAGTTCTTAGCCTTCCTTCCAAGCAATGAAAGACAGGTCTAAGTGGGTTGCCACAGGAAGTATGCTGTGGCTGTCCTGAAACATTTTGTGCTGAGTTGAGTTGAGAGTTTCCAATGCATGGCTTGAGTTCTCAGCAAATTGCTGATATCTGTGGCTTCCACCAGAGCTAGGTTTGGAAATATTCACCAATGACATTTAAGATTTTCACTGAATAGCAAAAAACTCCAAAGAAATGCCCAATAAAAAACCCAAATAAAAACAACCAACACTGAGACCCCCCCAAACCTGAACCCCTAGATTTAATATTACATTGAATTATTTAAGATAGTCTCTTGAAGAGAACACAAACTTTAAAACTGTACCAAAAATGGGTCTTTATAGCTCTTTAACTACAGCCATCCTAAAAGAGTGAATCACCCATGAGACTGGGGTAAAAAAAAGGAGCAGAAGTTATTACAGAAATGATTTTATTCCAGTGCAACTTCAAATACCCTAGCACTAGGCTTTACATTGAAGTTGCATTTTCACTCCTCTCCTATGACTTTGCAGCAGGAACACACTTCCCTTTTTTTATGCTGATTTTTAGAGTTGAGCCATAATTCAAGTTGAGCCTTTATTTTAAGGAGGTAAAGGGGGAAAAAAGACATTTCTAATCACACAAGCAAAGCTCAAAGCTGATGTTTGTGTAATTTATGATGGAAACATATATGATTTCATAGCACTGGAAGAATATTTATGAATAAACACTCCCAAGAAGTTTCACTCCTAAAACACCTTCTTGTTTTATACTAACACATTTCAGTTTGAGTGTTAACTAGAAAGTAAGAATTCTACTAAGGGTATACCTGCTTTGGTATCTGTCCAAAGTTATTAATGAATCCTATGGTAGCTGTCTCCTTTAATGGATCATTGATGTTATATATGTCCACTTGTCCCTCATAGAAGAGATGGTGAAAGACATTTACAGCTTCTACTGCAGCAGGACCTTGCTGTTTATAGCCAAAGATCAAGTCAATCCACTCATGCAGGTGAGCACTCACAAAGTCACATTCCAGAGCCTGAAATTCAGAAGACATGCATTAAAATGAGACAACTGGTTCAGTTTACTACACTTCCCACAAGGAAAAATGCAGAACATGATTTGACATATTTTTGTTATGTTTTGATAAAGCTTTTCATTGATGCAAGTCTTGCCTCAAAGTATTCTGTAGCCAAAAAGGAAGGGGAGGGAAATGCTCATTCTACAGACCTTGGCAAGAATCAGACATCAACCCTGAATTCACAGACTGGCCTGTGACTGCACAAATTGATCTTAGATTAATCTGCAGTGTAAAGTCCCAACAGACATTTTCTACTGTCACCATTAAAATTCAAATTACCTCCCGATGGACTCTGATAAACTCACGAGGATCTCCTTTTGCCCACGGAGGGAGTATTACATCACCAAGCTTAGTGCCATTTTGTTTACAACCTAATAAAAAACAAAAATAAGGAAAAAATTTGGACAGAAGCACTGAAACTGAACTGCAACAGCAAAGATGAAAGAAAAGTGAAAAACAAAAAACAATTTCTAATATCTTGTATGTATAAAGGAAGTCACTTCAGTCTTTCCTTTAAAAAACTATCATTGTTTTAAATGTCAGGCAATAAAACATGAAAAATTCTGCCTCAGTTGTTCATGTAAGATTGCTTTCAGCAGAAAGAATCCAAATACTCCTTACTAAAGCTTCTGAAGAGGAAGACAGCATCGTATCATAGAATGAAATGGTCATTTTACTGAGAATAGCCTGTACTCCTGTGATGTGTAGCCAAATACTCATTTCCTAGCAGTGCAGAGCTAACTGGTATCCTCTGCAAGCTCCACGCCCAAGGATATTGGTAATTCCCCACATGTGCCCATGGCCTGGGCACAACACGTCCACCCTGCTCTGGACAGTCCCCTTCTCACTCTGGACATAAAATAGTGGCACGTTGTGATCATCAAAAATATATTTAGTAAAACTCTTCAGTTATATTCTTGTTCTGTGACTTGTTGTCAAGAAACAATTCCATACTTCCTATTAACTCAGAGGAACACCAACAAATTTCCAACTTTACAGGGACACACAAAAAATAAGTGCAATGCTTCACCAGAAACATTACTTGCATCACTAAACTTCAAGTATTTTTTTCTTTTCACTTGGAAGGAAGGGGAGCAGGATTGCTACAAATTACCACAATCCAAAGTATCTCAGTGTTTGACAATTGTTCCTAAAAAACCATTTTCTACTGTTGGTTCAAATGCTCAGTGAAGAATTTCCTACGGTTGCAGTTCAAAATTATCAGATTCAAAGATAAGTGGACAAGAGCTCAACATTTTTCAGTAATATCCATAGTCTTCTGTGTAAAATATAGCTGGGAGAGGTTTTGCAGGATGTTCTCTGGGTTTAGCTTTTCTTTTTTTGCAAGGCTGTGCTTCCAATCTCTTACAATGGATTTTGAATAAAGGCTTTGAGGCCAGTAAAACCTATGATTTGATTCATCTTTATTATTGCTATTAGATTCACAGCACAGATCTCAGAATATAAGAGCTTAATGCCACTGTTAAGAGTGACATATAATAAGTAACATGCATCTCCAACAAACAGGTCTCCTACATGACCTCCTGTTCAATAATCACTGTCACAAAAGCTGTGACAATTCAAAAAATCTTTAGTAATATTTTCAAATGAAGTTCTAAAAGTGAAGATTTGTCAAACAGATTTTGAGAAGCTTAAAAAAATAAACAACTAAGATGGCAAGCACCATAATGGAATACGTTACATGGAGAAAAATGCAAAGCAGAGAGACTTCAAGGAAAGTATTTTGAACTGGTAGAAAGCCCAAAATTGAAAAAAACCCCACCACTCCAAACAAAAATACTTTCAGGGACTAATTTTGCATTTCTCACGAGACACTTTGTATCAACTGCTTAAAATGAACACTCACTGCTTGAGAAAATACCTGAAGTCTGTCTGGCTCTGTTCTCCCACCCACAGTGCTGCTATCAGGCTCTTTCTCCTTACCTAGGTCAAAATTGTTGGAATTGAGCAGGAACTCAGGGAGGTAGAAGAACTCTGGGATGAGCTCCTTCACATCTGCCATGTTGTGCTTGGAGGCGGAGAACCAGGCCTCGCGCACGCTGTGGAACATGCGGTCAGCCAGGTCAAAGTGACCGCCCTGCCGGCCAGAGAGAGGAGCACATCAGTGTAACAGCATCCCTCAGTATGGCAGGGTTTGCCAGGAAGGCAAATTAGAACATCCTCTGACAAATGAAGGCACTAGAACACAGCACATTTCTTTCTCTAACACAACCAAATGAATCAGCTGCCTTACTTTCAGGTACATGATAACAGAAAATACAGATACACATATTCAGAACTTTAAGAAAAGAGTCTTCTGTCTGATTTCAAGTCTAGTCTCTTTCAGAGAAACAGCAAAATACTTTTCACTATAAAACTTGTTTTGGTTTTTGTCTGCTGATACTTTGTTTTGTGTACAATTCAGAAAAATGGTCAAAATACATGGGGAAGAAAAAAAAGGTGAATTCCATCACATCTTTTAAAAAGAGACATCAAAAACCTGCCAGGCAACAAGAACTCTGCTAAAAGGTATTTCTTCTATGATATTTGCTGAAAACAAAGCTGACTGATCATATTTCCCAGTGATGTCTGAAATACACAGCAGACAAGAAACTCGAAGTGAGGTGATGTATTTTTTACCTGTAACCTTAAGAAGATCTGAGTAAAAGGCTCCATCCGGACAAGATAGGAAGCCACGATCATGGCTGAGGAATAGTGGGTCCCATAGTGATAAGCTGGGGTTTCCCCTGCAGACCAAAAATTATAAACATAGGAGAAATAAAGTAGTTAGGTGACAGAATCAGTACTAATGGAAAAAAAAAATTAACACTGCATTTTAAAGTAATTAAAGTAATTACTCTGTGGCCTTGGACACATTCAAAATTGGAATTTTTAATTTTCATTCTTGGATGTCTGAAATGTTTTGTCACTTGAGTTTGGGCTGCAGTGCAGTAGCCCTAATTCAACAGTACTGAATGATTACTAATTTTTTACTTTAACTAATTGGAATGTTGCAGTGCAACCACCGTGATTTCTGCTGAAGAAACATTTTTTAAAAGATCTTCTTTAATTTTTGGTCTTATTTTTTACTATGGATTTAAAATTTTGGGCAGAAATATGTATCAGAACTGTTGCCTACAGAATTTGTACAGCTTTCACTTTCTTAATTTCCTGGCAAAATGTCTGCATAAGAACACTTAGAAAATACTTATTTGTTTCTAGAAATGAATGTCTTTGCCACCTACTGCTGTTTGACACAGAACAGCACTGCAGTAGTTAAACAGGCCGCTATCTTCAACGAAAGCACACAAGAAAACTTATCTTGCCAAACACAAAAGCTTTATTTTCAATATATAAGGAAGCTCTAAAATGAATAGATAACTTAATTGCATCTCATTCTGAAGCTTTTTTAGCTAAGAAGTTGCTGTTTCCTTAGCCAAAAAAACACACTTTAAGATTAGAAAAGAAAAAGCTGGAATACTGTTAATGCAGAAGCATTTGCATTCATTGTACTACTAATTTTCATGCAGCAGCAATCAAACTGTATTAGCAGACACAGCTGGTTGTGTGCCTCATGTGCCTGCCCATTCCAGTCTTTAGAAAATGTTAAACTCATCTAAATGTGCAACTGTTCTGTCTTTGTTTTTACATATAAACAAAGCTGTCATTTAGATTTAAAGCAAACAACACAGAAAGAAAGCCAATGTTTGTTCTAATCTAGTCTTTGTTGGACAGTCACTAAAAAACCATGGAGTTCTGCACATCCATATCCAGATCTGTTTACCCACATTATAAAAAATTCTGTGAGTTCCTCCCATGATGACAGGCACATGTTCCTCTGCTCTTTGTGCAGGTTGGATTATTACTTACCATTGGGATCTTCCCAATCCTTGTATCGCTTCTTGTACTGGGCTAACCTGTCCTCTGTTTGAGCTCCCATGGGCTTGGCCAGGTTTCTGAATGTTTTGGGATTTGTAAGATCCAGCTCCTTTAAAAATAAAACAGACAACAATTTTATAAAACCAAACCATATCCTTTCAACACTGCTGATTACCACAGTTAACACCACCTACCTCCTAAGGCTGTTATCCCTGCTTTCTACACAGTAAGTGCAGTGTTCAATATGCTTAAAACAGTCCTTCATTATGATCCAAGAGAGCCAGCATATTTTATTTTAAATCACATCTGGACTCTGCATAACTTTTGCCCTGCTCTTCTTATCCTGTCCCCAGTTCCCCTTAATTTTTTCACAAATACTCAACAAGCCCCCTAACAATGTTTTATGTAATGGTCGGGTTGGTGGCAATGGCTGTCCACAAAAGCATTAATAGGATGTTTCTCCTTTTTCAAAAGCAAATTCTTTCACTCTGGGGCCAGATTTCATAGTAGCTCCTACCACAGTCTTATGGACAAGGAGGCTTAACATACTTTGGATACTCAGTTTAAAGCTAATGCAGACATTTACAGGAACTGCTGCAAGGTAGAGGGGAAAATGTCTCTCTCTGGATCCCAGCCCTCACCTGCGCACAGACCAACAACATCTGTAAAATCAGCACAGCCAAGATTCTCTAATACCCTTCCTGTTGAGAAGTGGGAGAAACAAAATAGAAACCTCCAACTTATAACATATTACTAACAAGTCTGACAAGATGTTTTATTTACCTCTGAGTCATAGTCTGCGAGGATCCAGGGAAAGACAGGGTACTGCATGAGGTCGTTATAGGATCTGCCAGCCAGAGTGTTTAAGTGCATCAGGTACTGGAAGTTACTGATTTCTCCTCTCTTAAGAAATACAGATAACAGCACAGTAAAGTTTTCTCTTTACAACAGTCAAAAGTCAACCTGCCAGACTGTCAATGTGCAGCCCACCCCAAACACAGAAACTTACTTCAATATTGCAATGCTCCCTCTACTTTTACTACAGCCCTCCTCCTGCATTTTCAACAGTAGAATCATTTCCTATTTCATGATAATATCATGAAATACTAAAAATTAAATGCTGAGATACACTTCCTATAACAGTATGTTCCACCTGTTAGAATAAGAGGATGCAACTTATGTGTACTGATTATTTATGTATCACTACAAAATGTGGACTTTAACACAAAAAATAACCCAACATTTTCATACTTACTTCCCATCTTTGAGTAACAGATTTTTCTCCCACTAAAGTGCTAAGCAAGCCAGACCTAGCGGGAAGAAGAAAGTGAATTTTTGGACTTTGCAGTGAGAAGTGGGTTACATCCTCACAAGAAAACCCAAAATTTCAAGACTAAAAGTTATAAATCGCAACAATTAGAAGAACACTATCTCTGATCCTTTTTGTTTTAGCAGTACCTTTTTTTAGAACTCTAAACACACACTGTAAAAATTATGCAAGTTAATTATGCAATTCAGTGCAAGTGGTGGCTGATGAGTAAAATATTTTTAACAACTTGGATAAATCTGATGGCTTCAGCACTCTTAATTCCTTTCAGAATGTATCTGTATACTTATAACGTTAATTCTTATACTCTCCAGATAATCCTGACATCAATGTAAGCATAATTTACTGGAAACTGAGGAGCCACGGAGGTTGTGAGGAACAGAACCACTTACCCTTGCTCTACGCTGGTGTTTGGTCTCTGCCCAGACACAGACTCTGAGCTGTCGGTCAGAGATGGCACCACAGCCAAAAACCTGCAGCAGCAGTTAAAAGCTTATGGTCAGTGTTTCTGCCCTCAGGATGTCATCACCTGAGAAGCAGCATGTATTCAGTACAGTTACAAACTTCCTCTTGAGCTGCTCCACAACATCTCTAACAAAATCGGAGCCTCTTCTCACTGAAGGCATGTAGTGCCTTCTAGTGGCTCGCTTCTGCAGCAGTAAGGTGCCAGCAGGCACCAAAAAAGCCTCCACACAGGTATTTGCAAACATTCATGTTAAATGTTCCAAATTATTTTACAGTACCTTTGATAAACTTTGTTTCTAACCCCTTTCTGGAAAGCTAGAAGATAGTTCCGCCCATCTCCTGAGAAAACTTCAATTGCAATTGGCTGAAAACAAAGAGGACAAACCCATGTCAACACCAACTTATTTTCTTGTCACTCTGAAGGTCAGGCACAGACCAGTTTAGTCATACTACATGTGGCACCAAATTACGGTGAAGCAGACTTTGCTTACTGGAACCAAACATTTTATTTTTGGACCACTGAAATTGACTAACATACCCAATGAACTAAACCTGGGTTAGTTCCAACAAGGATGCCCAGCCTAAATGGTTCAATTTCAACACAGTCAATAGCTTCACTTTCCAAATACTCATCAGTTATGTATTGATTTTCACTTTTAAAAATTGTATTGTCAAAACACTCCAAATATGCCTCCCCCTATCCAAATATGGTGTCCAAGTTACCTGCAAAAGGTATCTCCTTTTATGCACTTCCTTGATATCTTCATATGCGAAAATGCTGCAAGTCCTTTTGAGTTGACTTGGACCCTGCCTTGCTCCCCTAGGTATGATTGGCTCATGCATCCTGTAAAGGAACATGAACAGGCAAGTGAGAAGTGACTAAAAAGAAGAGAAATTAAAAGAATTATTCAGTTAATTCATATGAGAGTCCAGTTACAAAACCAGCTGATTTTCACAATATACTATACTACAAATTCCATAGCACCTGACGTCTTCCTGCATCTTAAATTATCTTGGAGTTGACTCCTCAAAAACCTCATTGAATACTTCTTGTTCAGCTTCTAAGGATCAAGGAAACTCTCTGTGAATGTACTCACTTTGGAGGCAGTGTCTCAATGTCCCGTATCTCCCTGGTGGCTGTCATGGTGAACCCATCAATGACGTAGAAGTGCTCTTTCCCAAAGAGAAGCAGCCCCTCGCTGGTGTCAAGGCCCTGAACCCGAGCACAGCGGTACATGTGCTGGATCTGTGAGGAAAAGCAGATGCTTAGGGAAAGCAGGTTAAGGAACACAGGCTCAGACCACTGCTTTGTTAGAACAAGTACCAGACACTGCCTTATGACTTGTACATACAGCGAAAATCCTATCAGTCTCTCCTTTAATCAGACCTAATGCCAGTGACTAGTGACTGGAGAGGAGGTTGGATAAAGCCTCATTGGTATGATATAAATTTATCTATTTACCAGTCTATCCACTTGCACTACGGTACCTGAACATATTTTAGAACCTGCAGTCTACTCAACCATAATCACAACCCTATTTAATGGTATATGTCAAATGAACAAAGTCTGAAATACCAAATAAACAGCATGGTAAATCAACACTGATCTTGAGGATAAAATACTATCAAGGTTTCCTAGTATAATGGAGGCAACAATTAACTAGGAACAGTGTGACAAGTTCAGCACTTATATTTTCAATGTTTATTTTCTATCCTGATCATTACGCTGACAAGACAATAAACTAAGCATGGGATAGCTCATAGCCTTCATTTCAGGACAAATGAATTTTTCCCTTGCAGGCAGAAGGCAAAAAAGACCCAAACAAAACAAAGAAAATGTTTCCAGTACAGTATTTTTATGGTTAGACACACAAAGTACACGTTTTAAGGAAGACAATGATGAAATATACAGATCAAGGAAGGTATACAGGACATTTACTCATGCTTGGGACACATAATGAAGAAATTCCAATGCATTAAGTTCTTAGTGTGTTTGAAATATGCAATACCTTCTCTCCTTCTTCAAGAAGTCGAAGCAAAGTTGTATTGTCAGTCTTCTCCTCTTCATCAATTGAACTCCCCTCAACAATTTGATCCTGTGACTGGTCCTGGCTCTCATCGTCTCCTCCATCAGGAGCAGAGCGAGATCGTTTCAGGGGAGGCTTCACCAGGCCTGGGAAAGAACAGAGACAGATAAATAAAATCCTGAGACATAAAAAATTAACTTAAAAAACCATCAGCTTTCAAATTACTGACCCAATGCTAAGAGAGAAAAACAGGAGTCCTGCAGGACTTTTGCTTATCTTAATGCAAATGCATGAGAAGATGACAAACCAAACCATCTAACCTTTGACTCTTGCAATAGTGTCCTCCCCATGCTCTGGCTCCTGCTGAGTTGTTTCACCCACTGTATTCTCTTCTATGGCGTCCTGGAAGACCGTGGGGTTTCCGGAAGCCAAGCGCATGTAGTACTCCTTACTGTCGTAACTGATGGCTCTCCGGTAGCGAGCGGGTTTCTTGGGAATAATGGAAGAAATCCCTTGGTCAGCCAACTCCTCACTCAGCCCCTTAGACAAGGTATTTCAGGAACAGGGTGTGCAGCACAGTGCATGCCCATAGAGTGTTTTGTGCGTGCTCATACACCAACACAGACAGGAACAGAGACTCTTCAGGAGATCTGATCTGTTGGCTAATTTGCAAGAAGCTACAGAGCCACTCAAGCAATAATGGGGTTACAGAAAAGCCTGCAGATAAAACTACAACATGGGGAATAAGTGTATCCAGTTATGAACTGTCATAAAAGGCTGTGATTTTTGTGCTTAGGACTGATCGCTCAGAAGGCCATTTTATGATCTTTTTACTCCCTACCAACATATGCAGTTTATTTGTTAGCCAACTGACTTCTTTGTTAGGCAGTAATTTGAATAAAAAATTGCCTCAAGAAGATACAGTGATGTGGAAGCTGGTATGAACAAAAAGCACCCAGGGATTTGCTTTAAGACTCAAAAATTCTTCACTAATTCAGTTGCCTCTTTTAAGTAAAGTTTCTGATGGCTTACAGGTAGTAGACTGGCATGAGAATATGCATGTACCTGAAGTGATTATTTGAGAATTGTTTGTACCTTTGTGTGGTGTTTTTGGTCTTTTCTTTTGGTGGGGGTGGGGGGTGTGCTTTGTTGAGTGTTTGTTGTTTTGGTTTGGGGATTTTTTGTGTGTATGGTCTTTCCTTCCTCTTTGCCTGTCCCAACCCCCATCACAGAATGTAAGATTGTAATTCTGACATTCCCTACTTAAGGAAGAAACATTCAGAACAGAAATCAAACTAGCTTTATTAAAAGTTGATGTTGGGGATGATAAAGATACTAAGATCAACAACACAGAAATTTATTATTCAGGTCAAATTGGCTGCCCCCAAAATCAAAAATTCAAGGCACTGTAATTTAATTTGCTCACTTATGTTTAATCAAGTCTTCACTCCTTATCAGCACAAAATTGCCACTTAAACAATGGCTAAAACATTTGTGGAAACAACTTATGTAAAACTTATAAAGAGAAATCCTTTATAGCACTGCTAAGGTGAAGAAAGGAAAACAGTAACAGTTTATATTAGATATGCTGTATAATAGAATTACTTGCACTTACGTGAATTAGTTTATTGTTGAAGGTAATTCAAAATGAGTGAATGCACATTACACACTGTACTTAGTGATGGGCAAGACTGTGACTCTAACAGAGAAAGGCATAATACTGGAATGCTTGCAGAGAAGCCACTTCCAAGAGTGTCTGTTCTTTTCAAGACAGGATTCATATTTTTTAAGCAAATGTGTGTATTTTATTAATAGCAAAACATAGAAGAGTCAGCTAAGACAAAATTAATCTGGGCTTTAACAAAAGTCGGCCTTTAAAGCCCATTATGGCCAAAAAAGGAGAAAAAACACTCCCCAGATCCTTTCTTAAAAGGAAATACTTTCCCAGTAAGTGCTTCCAAGTGATGTGTTGCCCATTACTAAATGTGTTCCACTGACCAATAGTTTCAGGTCCCAAAGCCACGACACTCCACACAGTGAAAATGGTAGCACAGCGCAACACAGCCTGTTAGTGTGCAGCAAAGAAAGGGAAGGTTTACAGAAAGTTTTATTAGGTGAAGGTTGAGGACAGCACAGTAACGTCATCTAATGTAATTACTGAAAAATCCTTAGGTCTGGAATTATTTACTGAAAGAGGAAGTTGAAAGCCAAACCTAGAAGCCTTGTTAAGACTGCCTAACATGCAGGAGAAGTTGTATTTATTTTACATTCTTTCGGTCAGTGTACTTGTTTCTTTACCTTTTGAGGAATGGTATCATCAGATGTCTCAGGAAGTCTGCTTGAGAAGTCAGACTGGAAACAGGGCATCAATTACATAAGCATCAGAGAAAGAACACTTTTGAGAAGAATGTATGATGGCATGTTCTCTACTTCATGTGAGTTAGACTGTCACTACAGCTACAATGTGTCAGAACAAGCAGACAAAAATATCTAATAGTTTGAAATTGACTGACATCTATGTTTTCTTCGCTTTTTTTAAAGTACTTTGACACTCAAGCATAATTTGGGGGAAAATAATCCTGCATGCATACATGCATGCCTAAAAAGATACAATAAAGACTGCTTCATTTATTGAAAACAGTGCTCCAAAATTAACAGGAACTAACTGCTAAGCTTTCAAAGGCCACACACATTTCTGCTACACAGTCCACCTTTGTCTTCATGGATCAATGGAAGTACATTTCCCAAGTGCACCCAAACCAAGGCCTGTAGCCCTTTTTTCTTTTTTTTTTGGATCACTGTTTTCCACATTATCTAGATGAGGGCCAAGAAGCCAGACTGAACCTCACACAGTTACGGTACTTTCAGCCTCTGGAGCCTTGTGAAGGTGCCTGTTCTGTTTGCTGGCAGCATCTCTCACCACACCTCACCTTACGTTGCAATCTCTTCAAGCTTGCTTGGTTTTGAGCCAAGTGATTCAGGCCCTTCCCTAAATATATCATGAGGAAATGAGGAACAACTGGAATTTACCAACCATTTAGGACAGAGAGAATGTCATACCAACAGAGTAAAACACATTTCTTAAGAAAAAGCTATCCAAAAAAAAAGGAGCATTTTGCAACAGAGCCTATAATCACCCATCCCAAACTCCTGAACACTTACCAGCAAGTTTGTTTCCTGCTCAGCCTCAGGCATGTAGGGATACTGAGTATAAAACATGTCATTCCGCACCATCTTTTTCCTCATTCTGCAGGGACCCTCAGTCATCTCCAGCATCCACTTGTCCAGGTGGGATCCGATGGGGGGCCCCCACAGCCCTCGCTCTCGCAGTAACTCGTACTCAATTTGAGACCACTCCTCAGTCACGTATTTCAATGCGTTCTGCTGACGCTGAACACAAAGACATTTGAAAATGAATGGAATTTGGAAAATTATTCTAAGAATGAAACCAGAAATTGTTTTGGCGAATTTCCTGTCCTTACTTGCACAGGAGACAGAAGTTAGATGAAGCAAAGATTGGTGTTTTTTTTTTTAACGAATTGCTTTGAATGACCTGCTTCTCTCAGAAGTTATTTCTTAAGATTTATAGCACGTAGCTCAGCAACCAGTTTGAACCAAATGTCTCTGGAAATGTTTGGCAGACACCACAGGGTGGAACAATTTCATTCTGGAAGGCACAGATCAGCCACTTTCTATCACTGCATGATACCATAAGATTTTCTTTGTTACAGTGAAAGTAGCATTTTGACACAATGCTTCTCTACATTTCCTCTCAGTTTTTCTACAATGCTTTGGAAAGACAGTGTATTTCCCATCTCTTTTTGTTCTCTGCTTTGTTTTTTACGATTCTAAGGAATTTAAGCTTCTTAAAAAAAAATCATATTTAACATGTGATATTGGTAAAAGAATTTTCATCTACTACCAGATCAAAGTGAGTTTCCTCATTTGTTTATTTGATTGTATCTAAAAAACTATTAAAAATAACAACTGCATGTAAACATCCAAGCATTTCACCTATGAGAACCCAATATTTCACAAGCCTCATACTGAGAAATGGCATTGGTATAACCTAACAGGCCAAAAGTATTAGTGTCAGGTAATTAATGCTGCAAGCCATCCATACCTCCTGGTATTCTTTATATTGCATATCTACCAGGTCCCGAACCACTGCAATGTGAGTAAACATCCACTGGGAAATTTCCTAAGACAAAAACAAGGTGACAGACAGAATAACATTTTATAAACAAGAGTTTGTTTGAATGAAAAGTTTATGAATACATCACCTTGCTAAAGCTGATCAGAAAGATCAACTTTAAAAGATCACAAAGAATAGCTCCTTAAAATAAACATTCAGAACATTCCCAAACAGCCAAAGATTGGCATTGAGAAAGACTACTTTTCCCTTCTTCCTTTTAAGAAATATTTTGTGGATGGTGCCTAGTTTGCTGGAAATCCTCAAGACACCCATCCCTCCTCACTTTGTCCCATGGTATCTCTGTTTTCACTTATTGCTTCCTCTCCTGATACAACCAGGAATGGTTCCTGTCAGCTCCGTTTGTTAAGGTCTTCCCTTTCACTGTATGCCTGCTCACCAGGAAAAGAACTGAGAACACTGAGAATTCATTAATTTCTCAAAGTCACTGACTAATTTTCAGCTCAGAAAGAGAACTAGTAACATATTTTTCCACAAAACTTTCAAACCCCTCTTTCCATCTTGAGGGCAGGATGGAAAAAAAGATCAACATTTGCATCACAGCTTCCACTGCAGTGCAGCATTGCAAACTGAACTTAAGACCCAGACCACCACAGTCATGAACCAGAAGTAGCTGAGCAGTCTCACCAACAGTGAAGGGCTAACTCTTGGCTTAATGTTACAGATATGCAGATGGACCTATTAAATTAGGACAACAGAAGCAAGATGCCCAGCCTGGATAGTCAAAAAAGGGAAAGAAAACCAAGCACAAGATATTATTTCACACTCTGCAAGATTCCCCACCTTGGGATGCTTATCACAAATCCTGAACATAAATTGCTGGATTTTAAACTGCGTGTTATTACTTGACAGAAATTACCTGCGTAGAGAGATTGTGTTTACTCAGCCCACTCTCCTTACGGTTTCTCCTGGAACCAGTCAGTTTAGAGAGGCCAAACCCACTGCTGACTCGTGAAAGTTTGGACTGTGTGGTTGGAACCAAAGCCTCTCCTCTACTGATGCATTTTTTCTCATGAGCTGAAAAACAAAGTGTTGGGAGCATTTTTTAGAGGTTTTTTTTTTTCCCCTCCTCTCCCATTACACTAATTTTTTTAGATAGAATGATCTTTTCTGTTGCTTCAAAAAGGTGTAGCTCTACTCAAACTATTTCTGCAAATATACTGGCCATCAGGGAGATATTGGAGAAACATCAGCAACATCCTGAACAAACATCACCCATGAACACAGAAATACAGAGACTGCATAAACAAGTATTCCAGGTTTCCAAGTATGTTTTCTGTACATCCAGGTTAACCTCAATTACTTCTGAATTGTGAAATCATCAAATGAGGCACATCTATGGAATCGTAATTTCTGCTATCTAAACTCCTGCTAATTCAGTCAAGCATCAGTTGATCCTTATTACATGGATGCAGAGCTAACTTGTCTGTAACTTGTCCACCAGGATTCTCAGGTCCTTTTCCTGCAGAACTGCTCCCTATGCTAAACAGATTTCCCAGGCAAGAATTAGTCACAGCATCACTGCTGCTAGAGAACGACTGCTCAGCCACTCATTTCCCATCTCATCACCAGACCAAGAGTTTGCAGGCTACATCCAGACATGCTCAAGAGGATCCCCGTCCCTGCCTGACACATCTAATCCTGGGAATGGTAACACAGGCCACCCCAATCCGAGGGCTCACGGGGAGGAGCACGGTGCCTCTACCACTGTAATCCACAGTATGCTATTTGCTGACTCACAGGGGGCCCTGTGCACTGGAATGTAAGAATATCCTGTTTATGGTCCAGTTTCTGAAGGATTCTATGTCACACATTGCCAGTCTATTGAGTATTTGCAGCCACAAAAAAGTTAAGCCTGTATTAAAATATCCAGTGCATACGGTTCATTCTGAGGAAATCCACCCTTCAGAACAGACGAATCCTCAGTCCAGACTTACCCAAATGATTTTGCCAACACTTTAAACTCGCTTCCTCAATAAAAGGTCTGGCAACAGTTATATCCACTTGGCCACGATCATTGACAGGCAGTGTCACTTTGAAAACTTCTTCCAAAACCTGCTTTTTACTGTGGATCAGCTCTGTCCATACTCTGTTTATGGCTTTTAAAAGAAGCTGGCGACCTACATAAGTACAAGATCACAAACAGCAAGCTCTCTACAGTGCTCACAGAATTGGTATTTTTACAGTAGTGAAATGAATAATTTCTTTGATTACAGTGTAGTTTCTCCCCCCTGGCATGATGTGTGAAATGCCTTTGGCCAGGGTGCCTTTTTTGCCATTATGTATGCTATTAGAAAGCAAATAATTTTGGCAGATTTTTCTCCGTGAATTTGAAACATTGGCTCTGACGAGTTGTGACTCGTCTCCCACAGCCATCTATTAACAAAATGAGACTGAAAAAATCTTATAGGAGTCTGCGTCTATAAATACATATATAATTCTATACGTACATTATGCTTCAGCACTCTTACATAAAATGTGTGCCTAATTACCTGCATAAATATTAAATACTCACATTCAAGAATCACTGAATATTTTCTTTCACAGCTAGTTCATAAATTTTCTTTGAGTGAAAGATTGTAAGCATACCACGAAATAGCAGTTGTATAGTTTATACCATATATTTCTTACCTTAAAATGAGCCACTTTTATTGCATTTAAAAGGAGTGCATATAAAACTGTATTTCTAATTCTGAAGCACGTCCAGAAAACAATGAAGAGCTCTTACTATTTTAACAAAACAGTCATTTATCACTGTATATTATCAATGTATCTATCTCATATATTATATATAAATATATATATATATATATATTTCCAAGAGTCTTGCCCCTCCAGAGAGTAACCGGGTAACACAGACATACCGCAACCCCCTTCCCCAAGCCAATGGGGTAAAAGATTAGTGATGACAATACAGAATTGGCTTTATGAGACATCTGTAGCTTTGTCATTCTCAGATTACCTTCACTGACATCTTGATTGTAGACTCCATCTGGTTCTATATCAGAGGGGATCATAATGTGCCAAGTTGTCATTCTGGCTTCTGCTTCCAATCCAAACCCATCAACATTGCTACAAACACAAAATGGATTAACAACCATCAGAATAAAAAGACACAAAACACAAGCCAACATAAAACATTTGATAATGTATCAGACTGACAAAGCTTAATGCACACTACTACAGCAAAGCATCTTCACTTCTGACCATTTGAGTTCTGACAATCTGTGGTCACAAGCTGAACTGAAGGTTTAAGAAGAGATGATGTGCCATGGATACTGGTGTCACTAGAGGAAGATGGCGATAATTGAAGAAACACAAAACAGATGAGGCCAGAAATGAAGAATACTGGGGTTTGATTACTGTTGCCAAGTGTCTTTGGATGAAACACAAGTTGTGCATCTTCTTGGAAAGAACAAATAAAAATGCCAGGCTGGCATTTGCAGCAATGCAGGGTATCTACGGCATTTGTCACAGACACCTGATTTAATGCATGACTGCCCTTACTCAGTGCTATACAGAAGAAATAACAAGATATTGAACTTGTATGAAGTAATTCAACAGACAATATATCCAGTGACAGAACCCTCTGACTATTAATTACCTAGCACAAGTGTTTCCTTCTATCTTTAGAACATCTCAATTTATAAAAGGTTAACAACAAAATAGTTGGATAAACATATTTGTCAGTATTTAACATACCTCTGCAAAAGGAGGTAAAAATGTTCTCTATTTCCAGGATCTTCAAACCTAATTTTGTCTCAAAATAAATCTCTAAAGCTTGCTTGCAACTCACTGTCTGGAAAATTATAAACACTCCTCCAAAACTTGCAAGGTGAGTAAAAAAAGGGGTCATTTTAGTACTTCCCAGCCGTGGTTCTGGAATGCACTTCTGCCTGAGATACTTACCTTCCCACATGCAGATTAATCAAGCAGTGAGCTAGGCAGCTGATGAATTCCTGATCATGATTTCCAGGTCCCAAAATTAAGTTCCTGTTCACAGTAAGGACCCTTAGGGAATCAAGGAGAGCCACTTGCTGAGGAACAGTTTTGTGTGCTCTTGAGAACTGATACAGGATGGTTCTGTTCAGGCAATGATAAATGGCATCCAGCGAGAGTCCCTGAGATCTTCTTTTTGACTGATGGGAAGTAAAAAAACATGATCAGAAGTAGCAGCAACTCAATTTCCTGGCACACAATCTTTCCTTGATTGACCCAAGCTCATTTTCAAATTGGCATTTTACTGTAAGTGTCAATTCCATGAATTTCAAGGACTGAAATGACATTAATGACTAACACTTAGAACTTAAACATCTATAAAGATGCTGCTGACTTCTAAGAGTAAGTCTTCTATCTCCAATAAAAGCGTGTGAGGAATGCCAAGGTAAATTTAGGGAGCTTCTCAAAATTCATGTGAGGCATATTTTATTGTTTATTTTGAGGAACTTCCAAAAAAATAATGTGAGTTCTTACTCAACTGGTCTTCACAGAAAGATGTGCTAAGAAATCAGTAAAGAGAATCAGCCTGAGAAAGAAAAGCACATTTCTGTGCTGACCCAAACATGTATCACTAGCAGATTGTTTAGTGACATCGCTTCATGCATTTCAACATAACCTGCAAAAATAGTTTTTCAGGAAGGGTAATACAACAGCCCCGTTACCTGTGCAATGAGCTGGATTATGAAGTCCACAAGAAGCTTGGATTCTCTGTTGAACATGCCCTGCCAAAGCTTATCTACCACACGCTGTGTAAAATAAAACACATTGTTCACCAGCACTTGGTAGCTTCCTCCACTTGTTATAGGCAGAGATGCATCTTCACCTAGGTAACAAAAAATCCCAAAGTTTTTCACATTTATCAAAAATGCACATCTGCATAAATACATTCACATTAATTTATGCTTTCTAGACTTCCATAAAAGAGAAAGATTCAGTCAATAAAAATTAAAACCTCATGGCTTCCCTACAATAGGACTTTCCCTTTGATGTAAGCAAACATGGTACTGAGCTTTTATCTTTTAAAAAATGATTCTGGATTTTTAAAACATAATTCTGGATTTATTTTATTAATGCACTGCACCCACAGGAAAACGAATTATGGCTGTGGGGAGCCTTACAAGCAAGGAAGAGCAGAAATGCATACAGCCACTCATTACACCTGGGATGGAGGCAGAGCAGCCCAAGAGCTCCTGGGAAGTCCAGCAAGCCACCAAGAAATGTGACCAGGCCCCCTAGGCTATGTAGTTTTTGTGAATAACCTATTTTACAGCTTTGGCACAATCAAGGTAGGGAATGAACATGCAAGCACATCAACACCATTTAGACATCAAATGAAAGGGCAGGAGAAAAAAATTAAGATGATCAAGTTGCAACACAACAGAACACCAAAGAACAAAAAGTCACTGAATCAAAAGCTGGTGTCCAAATCAATAGATTGATTATTAAACTTTGCTTTATTACCCAATAAAACATCAGCTGCAAGTAGGTGGTCCATCACTCCATCCAAAACATATGTCTGAAACTCTTTCTGCTGGGTTCGTGTTGATCTTTCAGGAGAAGCCTAAAAAAGATATTAAAATAATATTAAGATAATTAGTATCTCTGAGCAAAAAAGAGGGAGAGGGAGGGTGTTCTAGGTGATTTCCTTTTTTCTCAGCTCCCATGAACTACCTTTTTTTTGTCTCTAAACATTCTGTCTCAAGACAAGTAAAAAGTTTTGCCTTTATCAAAAAATTTAAGCATGCACATTGAGTCTACATTGGCTGCATAAAGTAGGCATTATTCCTGTTTAAATCCTGGAAATTTATATTCTGCCATAATAGGAACTGGAAAAGGACACATTCTGAAAAGGTACATGAAACTCTCCACTATAAACATATGGTCAACCTGTGATCACTTCAGTTGACACAAGTCACCTCCTCCAGTAAACAATGAATAAATGGGACAGATCAAATGTTTAAGTTGTAGAAAGAGAAATAACAACAAGCTTAGCAGTGTGTACCTACCCAAACCTATCTATGCTAAGGGACCAGTAACACTGACAAATGATAACAAGTTAAAAGAGCTGTAAAGAACTGCAGCCACTTGAACATGGTCTCAAATATGCCTCCCAATGTCTGTGGATAACTGACATCTTCTAACATTCCATTTGTTTTTGCTTTGTGACAGCAAAGAGGTGCCTAACTGCCCCAGAAAATTTGTTAGGAAATATACAAGCATGCAAGCATGCTCCAAAATTCCTGCAGCTTTCAAAAAAATCAGGGGATTCAGCAACATGTAAGAGGAGGTAACTAACAGATAAGTCAAGGAGAATGAGATATGATGCGAACATTTCAAAATATACTGTCTGAAGGTGCAAGCAGTTAAATAGTAACTGAACTCCTCACCTCCCTGCTTCCCTATTAGCAGGACAAAGCTTTCTTCAAGTGTCATGAACTTCAGAAGTTGATTTGCAGCAAGATAATACAGTTATTTTGTAAGGTTTTATAGTATATGGCCCCGTATGTCTTTTTATCTAACTGGCACCATCAATGGCACAATTTCTTTTTATCTAATATATGAACAGAACCCCTGATATTTCTGCAGGGGTTTTATACTATCATATCATTAGATGTCATGATTGGAAAGGTGTTTAACCATTGAATCGTACTCCACAAAAATAAAACTCGAGGAAAGCTACAACTCCTCATGCTGGTTTTCCAAGCCATTAAAGAAAGGTGAACAAACTACTCTATGAAACACCAATGTTTCTTTTTTTTTCCCACTCTTATTCCATGACAATTCCACGGAATCTTGGCTCATCACTAGCCTAACTTGGTATGGTAATAGAAAAAAAACGTTTCCGGGAAATAAGATGTCACAACTAAGCTCAAATAACAAAACCAAACCAAAACACCAACTCCAAAGGAACTCTACCTCTAGCAGAAGATCTACTAGTGGAGTCTGTTTGCTGGCTGGTGTGAGACACAGGTTATCAATGATCATCACACGCATGAAGTCAAAAACGAACTTTTTGGCAGGGTGGTTGGTCAGGTAGGTCTTGGTGCCCACATTGCAGTATTCTGACTGGCTCCTGTTCATGCCAGAATCAGCTGCAAAGGCTTTAAACTCTTCAGCTGGGGACCCAACTTCATCATCGAGATCAGTGACCTGTAAAAACCAGCATGTTAAAACTGTAGAGATCAGCTAATTAATGGCAATTTCTTTACTTCTTTGTTCTTTGCTAGTCTTTCTAAGGGTATTTCACCTCACATTTTGCTTCTTAAGAAGCCTTTTTAGAAAATTATGATGTTCAAGATCAGTTCCCCAACATGAAAACATCCAGTTTTGGGTTCCCAAGGCAAACAGTACCTGGTATGAGTTACATTTCATGCTCCCTGACCAACAGAATCACTTGGGCAATTTCTAGATACTTGGATACTTGGCAAAAATAAATGTTCTCATTGCAAAAAAATAAAAATTAAAAAGAAAAAAGAAAAAAAGAAAAAAAGGAAAAAAAAGTTTTGAAAAAATTATTAACTAAAGCAGTTAAAATAAAATCAAGACAGAAGCCAACCAAGAAAGGCCATCAAGCTTACATAACATAAAACAAAAAAGGAACTGAGCCTTTTTTTTCTTTTAATACAATACCTTCATCAGAGTGCAGTTATGGGTAAGCCGGTTTCCCAAAAATCTCTAAAGGAAGAAGAAGAAAAAAAAAAGGGTCTCCAGAGCTTTCCCATTTCTGATGAACAGAAACCTTTGAAAGGCTAGCTCTTAAAGAGGACTGTAACAAAAGCACAAACAGTAATGAAAGCTGTCAAATCCAGAAGACTGACATTTATGCAACTCCCTTCCTTAAATGAAAGAGGAGACAATGATTTTGCTCAACAGGCTTCTTGCATCACCAGCTTACATGTCAAATAACCAAATGTTTTGAACATTTGATCTGCTTTAGAAGGAGAGTGTTTTCAAGAAATTAAGAGAAGCCCAAATACATATTTTTTCTACTTTCAATAGCAATCTCAGAAAAGCTGAAAAACCTTTTAAAAAGTTAAGAATCTTCTCTCAAGGCTGAATTTAGATTATACTGTTTTGTTACAGAAATCTGGCTGTGATTCAGCTATTTCACCAGGCACTGATTAGTGCTACACATTTGGGCAGACAAAAACACTGGAGGAGTAAACCAATTTGGAGTGAGGAGCACTCCAAACAGCAAACCCTCAAACAGCAGAGAGCTCAAGTTGCCAGGCAGCTACACAAAATTACAAGGGATCTAGTAGTTAAAGCCTGCTTAGAGACACAAGGCTCCTCTAAAAACCCTGTACAGGTGAATGCCAAATCAGCATTATCAGTTTGTAAGTGGCACTTTTTTTGAAAGAGAGCAAGCTCCTAGAATCTACTTTAAACACAAGTTTAACAAAAAAGAAAAAACCACATGTCTTTATGAGACAGTCACCAGCAGGCACTGTTAAAAATTGGTCTCCCACTTCGATTGACAACAAAACAATAGCACACCATCAGTAATTACCTCTTGAATTTTTTTATCATACTCTCCACAGTTCTAGCATTTGGCAACCTTTATCCTTCCATGTTCCTAATAAAATTACTTTTAGATGTTAGCTAACAATATCTGCTTTTTTCCTTTCTATCATATTCTAGAAATTCTATCATTTGCAAATGACATTAAACTCAAAGAAAACTTCAGGCAGCAATGCAAGCGAAGTTGAATTCACACCCTCTCCTGGCTTGAACTCAGTAGTTTCAGGAAATACAAGAACACTGTTTTGTGGTTAAGCCACAAAAGCAGAAATGGGAAGTGTGAGGAAAAAGAGGTTTTAGGTTTCATCACATCCTCCACAGCAGAGGGCTGACTCAATCTATTTTGCTTCTGTAAATCTGAGCTAACAATTTTTCATATGATTGAAAATAATGGTTCACTAGAAAACAAGCAAACTGTCTGTTGCCCCTAAAATGCTGCTTCTGATGTCCCTGCACAACAACTGCCCTGCAGTTTAACTGTCCCTAGTTTAACACACTCTTTTCTCAGTTCCATAACCCAAGTACAAAACATCCAGCTCAGCCCTGATGATGACCTCTTGTGCAAGGTGAATAGAGCTTTATCTTGGTATGACTGGTAATTGATAAATCCTCAAAAGTAACACTCATGTGAAAAAGAGAACAGGCAAGTAGTTGGATTTCCTACCATCTCAGAGTAAGGTCGGATGTTGAAGGGAAATACTGTTGCTGCCAGTGCACACAGGAACTCTGGGCTCATCCACAAGGATATGAGGTCAGGTACATTGTGATACAAATACCGAAAGAACTGCATCAGGGTGACTGGATATTCCCGAAGCCAAGAGCCTTCTTCCTCTGATTGCCAGGGCTGAGTTGAGAAACAAACACCAGATTAGCACAGACAGCACCAATCAAAGAATACTAACTTCAGAAAGGAAGAGCATGCTTTCAAGCGCATCTCAAACAGGAGACCAACCACATTTTACAACATATCCTTGACCGTAAGCTAAAATATGTGCCTATCATATAATGACTCAGAAATATTGGCAAACATGACCAGACTGAAGCCAATCCAAAATGTGATGGCACAGCTGAACACACCTGGTGACAGCACACAAGACACAGCACTTGTCTCAAGTGTATCCAAACAGGTGAAGACCAACCACCATGATGTGTCACCAGCAGAGAGACAGAACATGTGATAACAGGAACAGGTATTGGAACAAGTACATTTGTCCAGAAGATGCTTCTGGACACGTTACCTTGGGAGAAACATGAAAACAATAGAGCGTATCACATACACATGATGACCCAAGAGGTGGCAACTAAACAGGTGCTGCTTTTCAAGCACTTCAGGAGGCAATTTTCAGCAGATAACACATTCTGGCTCCAAGGAAATACAAAATTTTCCCACTGAGAAACCAACTTTCCCTACTCTTGACATTAGATTCGAAGATGAGAAGATGACACATTTCTCTGGCAGTAAATTAATTTCCTCTGGCATGGGGCGATTCGTAGTCACGGACTCCTCTGCATGGGGAAGACTCATGAAGGAAATCTGTCCCTCACATAGCTCTGAGCAGACGGGATACAGAGTCTCAAACATTCTCCCATGATGTTAATCGGGAAAGAAATTAAATTAGCTCTGCCAAGGACATTGTATCCTTCTGCTTTCTTGTTTTAGCTGCAGCTAAACAGAAACCCCAGCCTTTTTGTGAAAAAGCAGTGTTAATTTTCTGGCTACTAATATTTTTACAAATACTGGGAAAAAGTAACATAAAGAATCCCAAGAAAATTACAATTTTCACACAACTATTATGAGCCTAACTCACAGCGTATTTTGTCATTATATATATATATATATTATATAACAAAATATATATATTATATAACAAAACCTTTACCTTCCTAATTTGGCTTTTGACCACATAGAAAACTTGAACAACACAGTATACTGAAATACAAGAAAAATTGTTTATGCTTACAGAATTCAGCATGCTCCTCAGCATTCCCAGTAACAAGAAGGCAGCTTCTGTGCAAACACTGTGTATTGAGGAGGTAACAGTGCCACAGGAGGCAGGAACTCCAAATATGAATGTCCAAATGGAGTCTAAGTCAAACTGTAAGAGGTGAAAGAGAAGAAAAGTCATGAAATCATCCCTTTCTCCTGCGCAACTGTATAATTGCTATTTTATTACATATGCTATGTACTCATTTGGCAATAGATAAAAAATTAGTTGTTTTACGTCCTCCAAAATTTACCACTGAACTTCACATGGTCACAAGTCACTGAAGAAAATTTCTTTCAACCATGACCTAATGAAGCTGCAACTCTCATCTTCTCACTGCTCATAAAGTATGTATGTGTTTTGAAACAAAAGAATTGTCAGCACATGTGCTGCACAATCAACTTAGTTGACTCACATCTAGCAGTAAAACCCACATGGTATCCCACAGAAAAAAAAAGATATGGACAACACAAACAAATCAAGTTGTATTTTCCAGCAAGTCTAAATAATCAAATAAATTAAAAATAAAAAGGGACCAAGTGTCCACCTCTTGCATTAAGAGTGCTACTAAGTAGTTGAAATTAGTTTCAGTTAAACAGCATCATACTTCAACACTGTAGGCAGAGGAGTGAGTTCTACCTCACCATAGCAGAGTGCTGAATGTGCTGTCAAGTATTCCTCCTGAGAAAGGAGGCAGGCACCTTCGGGTTTTTAAGTTTTACTCAAAGTTCTCATAAATAAATGTCACCACTGCACCCATTCTAAATAGGCACCTTGTTTATCAGGAGTGTGTGTGGCTTTTCTTCATAAAGCACTACCCTGGGGTTTCCTAGGACTGTTGTAGGTCATATAATATCTACTCACTCACTTCACAGAAGTCCAAAATAACCTGTTCAAAATAAGAACTACCAATATTTTTCACCAACAACTGAGTTGTCTCCCTATAAAACCACAGAGACTTTCTGAAATAAAAGCAACTTTGTTTTGTCAGTAACCCATGAACTCTCTTTAGCACAGCAACTGCCCACTCCTTAAAACAAAAAAACACAAAAAACCCACCTCACAAACAAAGAAACCAAGCAAAAGATTATGTTTGCTTCAATGCCAACAGCATGCCAGCTTGAACTAGGGATCTGCCTCTCATTTGATCCCATATTGGACCAGAGTGACAGCAGTGACAACTAAACCACAGCAGGCTGGCTTCTACACACTCCCACCCCAAAGAGCTTAGCACTAAACAACACATCATGACTTGAGTCAGCTGCAGAGAATAAGGAGAGGGCCTGGTTAATCCATTATTTTCTTTCATGACAGACAGAAGTGCACTCACATCTTACTGGATAATCCCTACCTTGGCACCCTGATTACACTGGCTGCTGATGACAGGCGCACTGACCTGCAGGTTTTCAGGCAGTTCAGTGACTGGCTGCTGCAGGAAAAGGGCCATAAGGAGGAAATAGAGTGCAGGCACGTTAGTGTGCTTTGGGAGAAGGGACTGCAGAACAGGGAAGCCTGGGAAGTGACAAGCATCCCGGTTAATCTCCCGCACTGTTGATCTGCCACCAGCACTCCGGCCAACATTGAACCCTACGACAGAAAACAGGACACAAATCCAACAGTGTTAGGAGGAAATTACCTGTGAGGACCCTTCTTGCTCACCTGGTGAGATTAAAAGGGTACCTCCTCAGAAACTAATGCTGTAAAAAACAAATGTGTGCTTACAGACTATCTCACACACCACATCATTCTGCTTCAGTTGTCCCATTTTTTAAAAACAATTAAAAAATAAAGGAAATGACTGCTGTCCAGTAGCACATAGATGACACTGTTCCATACAGATTGCTTAATATAACTGCTCACACACACAGATCCACTCTCTGGCTGTGACCACAATTTCTGACTTTTAAAACACCCAGGTCTCTGAAATTAGGTATTTTGCTGGCTGAGAGCAAAATATCACCTTAATCTCAATTACAGATTAATACAATGAAGCAGCAACCCATGGTCCATTTAAGTCTATGGGCAGGTAATTTGTGATCAGAGAAGTCTCAGGAGCATCTTATTTCAGGTATTTTGTTAATGATAAAATTAACTGGTAGTAAGCATTAAATAGTCTTATTTTATTTAAGTGCTGCCAGAACCACCTTTTTTGACTGTGCTTATACCTATGTATTTCAACTTCCCACTTAAAGAAAAAAAAAAATACACCTGGGTGGCATTAACACTTATTTTCAAGCAAGGAAAAGGTAGGATGACAGTTCACTCTCCACATCACCACTGCTGATGCCACAGCATGATGAACTGCGAACCATTGTTCTGACACTGTCAGAGGTCAGGTGGTTTTTCTGAGGCTCAAATACAGATACACTTTCCACCAGAAACTGACTTTTTAAACAGAAAACATCTATCAGGAATCAGACTAATGAAAATCTGCCACACAGTTGTGGAAATTCCATCAGTAATCTTCAACAAAAATACATCCTACTTTGTTTCATGTGAATCTTGGAGCCAGTATGTTAAGACTTATTAAAAAACACAGCGTACAAAAATTAGATAATCTGTCACTATCAGGTTATGAGACTCATGTTTAAAAATACCTTTTTCACCACAATCTAGCTTGGATTCAATTAAAGTGATACTATAATAGGAAAAATAAGGAAATCTGCAAAATGCTTTCATCAAATGTAAATCAAAAACTTACTTAAGAAAGATTTTTTGACTGAAGGAAATGTTTATGCTATGGGACATTTAAAGAACATATTGAATAAAGAATAATCTATTCCTTAAAACAACAATGGTTTTCAAGTTTTTAAAGCCCAACCATGCAAGGAAAATGCATGTGCAAAATTGTTTCTCAAATAAAACACAGACCCTTAATCAGAATGAGCCAAACAACAGATGCTTTTTATTTTAACAATAAAAATTTGCATGTGTTTTACAGCTTCTGAAAAGTTGTTTTCCTTAATCCTTCTAATTCACTGGCAATGCAAAGAACCAACCTATGCTCGTAGCTGAATATCCTGAGGGATATATTGTGGGAAACAGTAAAAAGAGAGTTTTCTTTACGCAAAAAATAACAAGATACTATATTTGAAATCTATCAAAGATACAAAGCAGAAAGAAATATTATCTATATTTTTGTATTTTCACTTCAGGAAAAGCCCTCTTCCTGCAGGAAGATCACTTCAATGACACTTCAATTACTTCCTTATAGTAAACCAATCCAGAAAAACTTTTAGTGCAGTAACAGATCATGTACTGCTGCAAAACAGACAGGTGGCTCCTTAAACAGTTATTTTAGAAAAAACAATGAAGTTAAAAGTCCTATGGATATCAATGCTCTGATCTAAAGGCTACTGAGGCTTATGAAAGACCCTTATTTAATGTCAATGAGTTTGCACCAGGGCCTGAATAGACATCCATCTGAAAAGCACTGTTTTATTTATTTTTGGAAAAGAAATAGGTCGGTGGGAAATTGCCTCTACACCTCTCTATAAAGAACTGACAAATGTTATTTCAAACACTTGGAGATACATTTCAGATAGCTCAGATGCTCAAAACAGGTCCTGTAGCACTAAAGCCTTATACACAATTCTAGGTCACAAGGGGTAACTGAAAGGTCTGATAACCTGGATAACTTAACTGGAGGATTTAAGAACCTAGAAAAAAAAAGTCTTTAATAGAAAGCGTGTTTGCGTACACAAGAATGCAGGGGAGGGAAAGAAAAAGCAATGCTGAGATGATACCGTGAACACAGAAATTTCCAAGACAGCAAAAATCCAAACTCGTAAATCTGATGGACACAGCACTCACTAGTCAAAGCAGCTCAGATACAACACCCCACAATGCTCTACTAAAAGTAAACAAACAAGAAAATTCTACTGAATCTTTATTAGTTTTGTGCTCATGTATACATGAGCTTTGTATGTAGCTCAGCCATGCCTGCCCATGGGACACACTTAACCATACCATGATGGTGAAAGAAAAAACCAATTAGCTACCTGGGCTTCGTGCAGATGAGCCAAAACTGACCTACAACGACATCTGTGTCATGTCAGCTAAAGGCAGCTCTGTAAAATCACTGGTGCAGAAGCATCTGATGGCAGCACATACAAGAGTAACACAAAAGCCTCTGCCAGACAGCACCCCCACAGTAACCCATAGCTCAACACCTCAGCACAGGTGCTCTCAGGAATTCCTGAGCCTGGCAGGGCTGAGATGCCTACCTAGCACAGTGCCAATCTTATTGGTCAGGACAGAATCCGTCTGATCCAGCCAGCCTCCACCACTGAGACCCTCCTTAAACTTGATAAGGATAGACTGATTACTCAACAGGACCACAAGAATTCGCATGGCTGCTGTGACTGTGGTGGAATGCAGATGTTCCTCCATAAACATCATAATCCAATCAAAACCCAGGGTCTTGACCAGTTCTTCACAAGCCCTATGGAAAGTGAGAGGGAAAAAAAAAGTCACATTTTACAGCATTTAGTTTCCTTCTAGACAGCAAAAATCAATGTCCTCCACTGCAGGGCAAACCTTAGGAGCAAATTCTTAGTTAAGTTTGCTACAAACAAGAAATACCACTTATCAACATTTTTTAAATTAAATAGGTAATGTGCATTTGCTTAGAAGAAAGGGAAGACTAAATACAGCTCCTGGGACTAATTCCCTTGCACAAGATTTCTCCAGCTGCTGCTTTTGATAACAAATATGGAATTCTGAACTGAAATATTTTTGTTGAACAGAAAGTTTTCACAAGTCGTCTTAATGAACTGATATTAAAAAATGAAGGAAGGTTGTTTTTTTATTTGTTTTTATTAAGGGAAGAGTTACTTGGGAACATTTGAAAGTTTTTTTTTTTTCAATTTTAAGGAGCATTCTAATTAATAATAACCTCTACTGAAGTCTTTATATCTTAAATGAGAAGCTGACTATACCCACTTCCCTAAAAATGAAAGTTTTCTCTTTGACAGATTTTTTCTATAGCCATGCATGAAGTTAAGAGAAAACGACAAAATTAATCATGTATCCCATTTCTACTAGCATATTTGAGAGTAATTCAGTGACATCGGCATAAATCACTCAACAATTCCTATAAAATGATGTGATTCAACTAGTGAATTGAATGGAGGCTGTGTAATTCTTACCCTTGAAATAAAAAAATATATCCTTTCTCTGCCTCAAGGGTTTTCTTGTACTTACTGCAAATTAACAGTTGTCTTTTCTTTAGATGTATATAGAAGTTTCAGAAGGATATCTAAAAGCCTGTTTCGTAGTAGAATAAGATTAGCTGAAACAAGTCCTCCAAAATCATCCTCTGTTCCTAAATATTGAAAAAAAACACAACCAAGTAACAAAGGCAAAATTAGGATTTTGGAACTTGTGCATTTTAAAGGCTATTAATAAATTCCATACATAAGTAAATACAAACTGATCCCCGCTCAAGCTGCAAGGAAGCCATGCTGAAGTGCAACTAGCCTGTTATATGGTGTTGAAAAATGTCATGTGCCCCCTGGTCACTGTCACACAGACTTTGGGCAGTTTGAAGAACAGGTAAAAGAGAATCATAGAGACAATAATCTGAACTGAGGTGGTCACTGTCTGGCAGGTAGACACACAGAAACAATAAAACACCATCCCTTTCCATCTCTCCCTTCTCTCCAAACTGTGAAATATGGCAACTAAACAAGCATTTTGAAAAATGAGTGGTTGGGAGCATGTGAAAATTGTAAAGAAAATACCTTGATACTTCCCAAATCCCCCCAAATCTAAGAAACAGAGAGAAAAATTAGTTTCCTTCTTTCAACAGATCCCCAAGCTCATCATCAGTTGAAAAACACATTTACTGAAACCAAGCCAATTCATGCAGCTCAGGACTAACTTTGCAGTTATTTTGCAAATCCCTCTTCCTGTACCTTATGCCGTCAAAGGAGGACCCTGCTTTTATGTTATTAAAAAAAAAAAAAAAAAAAGCACAGCTTGAGGCAACATATGTAAAAATGAAGACAGATAAATGGACAATTTCTGGGCCAAGGTTTTGTGCACAAGATACACACACAAAGGATCTTCTATGGCAGAAATACAACAGAACTGGTGAACATCAGTAGCCTAAAAATCTCATGCCCTTTGCCTCAAAAGCTTCTCTTCCCATTTCTGCCCCATCCCAAATTTCTCCTCAAGGTTCTTCAGTCCTCCACAAAGGCAAGAAACAGATCAGGCTGCTGTTAGACTGAGAAAAAGCCCCAAACCAAAACAAAAAAACTGATGGCCTGTAGTGAGAACACCAACCTGGATCTCTCTCCAATACCCGTACTATCTTTTTCACTAAAAAGTTCAAACTTAATTGTCTTTGAGACCACAAAAAGAAAAAGTATTCAGAAGGAACAGGTGAGCCACAGGGAGATAATGATGAATCCCACTGGAATGGTTTGGGTTGGAAGGGATCTTAAAGATGATATAGTTCCTACCCCCCATGCCATGGGCAGGGTCACCTTCCACTGGATTTTCTCTGGTAGCTCAGAGCTCCATCCAAACTGGCTGTGAACACATCCAGGGATGGGGCATCCACAGGTTCTCTGAGCAATCTGTTCCAGTACCTCACCACTCTCACAGCAAGTAATTTCTTCAATATCCAATCTTAAACTATTCTCAGTTTGAAGCCATTCCCCCTTATCCTAGCACTACATGCTCTTGTGAAAAGTCCAGAATGTGCAGACTGCCCAAACCTTGCTTTTTGTGACACCAGACCAATATAACTAACTGTAAAAGAAGAAACTTCTCTCTCACTTGTCCCTCTGCACCAGTATGTTCCCAAGAGATGTAGAAACTGAGTATCTTTAGATAATCCGTTTATTCATTTGGTTGACATCCACTGTGGAACTAAAATGTATCTGTTCAGGGAGACTGATTGAAAATGCACTTGCACAAGGTAAACAGAGGGTGAAATGGTCTCAAAACAATTCAGTGTAAGAATTATTGAAGGATGGTAACATTTCTTTTGCCTAAAAAAATTACTAGGCTGTCTTACTTAATTCTTTCACTTCCTCCACACCTGGAGGGCTGATGCACCTGTAACCAGTTTTTTGTCTTTTTTTTTTTTTCTTTTTTTTTTTTTTCTTTTTTCTTTTCCCATAAAGAAGCAGTGGTTCACAGCTGATTGGAAGGAGCAGGTGGAGGAAAGAGAACAAAACCATACAGTGTTAAATGAAGGAAACAAAAAAAAATGTTTTGCTCTGCTTTGCACTCAATACTGTAAACTAACATTGTTAATGACACTATTTCCACATTTTTTTATATTCAAGCATAGAAGAAACCACAAAGTATTTTATTCTACTGCTTCTAAGTACTGTCAACACTTACCACTGTCAAGCTTTTCTTCATTGTTGATTTCCATGACCACAAACTTCTCACAGACTGCGAACGTAGGTAAAGTGGAAGAGATGAACTGTCCAAACCTTGATATATAGAGAAAAAATATCACTCATTTATATGACAGATGCATTCTCATCTACCAATAATTCACCTTAAATATAAACATGACACCAGTGACAGGGAGATACTCAAAAATGTCTGCTTTTTCACATCTGAAAATTGATGAAAATGGTCTTCATTTAAAGTTACTAGCCAAAACATAAATTAACTCATAGTAATTAATGGAATATTTGCAGACAAGTCTGCAGGTAAGGGACCCTTGAAAATGCTAAGATTTGGGAAAGGGAACTGGGAGATACCACTGTGTCCTAGTAAAAGAAACACCTCAAGTTAAAGGAGGACAAAACATTATTCACAACCCCTTACAGCTGAACGATTATTACATCAAGACAGTGGTTACTCAACACTGGAAGAACATTTATGCCTATAAGCTTGAGGTTATGTAACACAAGGTCATGGTTTTCCATGACAAGACACTGATGTACCACTCCAAGAAAGGAGATGCAATATATTCCTTTTTCCTCTGCAGCTAACCTGAAATGATCCCTAGCTAGTGCAACTTTTCCCAAGTTATGCAACATTTTTCATTTTTTATTTCCAGAAAGGAGAACAGGGAACACTGGTCTCCAATCTGTTCTGTAACCATTTAAGCATAAAATCAATAGTTTTATTCTTGAATCATTTTTTTGTCCTGTATAATTAAAACAAAGACAGGTAAGATGCTCAGGTTGAGGCTTCTGATACTTCTAATAGTGCTTAAAAGAAGCTGAAAACATGCCCACACATACGCAAAGAGCTCCCAAACCCTGCAGTATTTTATCCATTACCATTATAATGAAATGAGAGATGAAAAAAATCAAGTTATCAAGGAGTTAAACTATTTTTAAAGCATTTCAAATACTCCTGTACATATGAATTGCAGTAACTAGTGTAATTTTCATCAGTCAGAATTAGCAGTACTATATCTGACAGCCTTAAATACCTTTTTACACAGTGATGATTAAGAAAAAATCTGGAACTGAACCTTGCATTCAAGATAGTAATCAAAACTGCATTTTAACCAGAAGTATTTTTGTAGCCCATTTCAAATAATATTAAATGGTATTCACGAGGAATGCTCAGTGCTTTACATGAACAAAAGGGCTTCAATTCAGCACCTTCTCTTTTCACCTGTAGAACATTAAACCAGTTTGATCATTCAACCATGCTTTGTCAGATGCAAACTGAAAATCATATGCAAATCAAGGCTTCAACATATTGCTGATGTCTAGTTCAATCTAGTTCATAGAGAAAAAGAAATCAATACATGAGCACACAACTCCTCAGCAGTATGACCATAAAGTACTTTTGACCAAAGTAACAGAACAAAGAAAGACAGAATTATCCAGGTGTGGGATACCTGAGTAGGTCATAGCTGCTGGGGAAGCCCTGAAGCAGAAAGCTCAGCACATTGCTAATTGCAGCAATAGTGGGCTGAGATAGGGACACGTCTCGAAGAGTCAACAGCAGTCTTGGGATGAGCTGGAATTCCCTCATTAACTTTGCATTCTTCGCTGCTTCGCTGGAAGAAGAAATGAGATGGCCATTTAAAATTGCAGTATCCTCTGAATATCACCTAAACCTGTAAATCCTATTACTAGGCTTGCATACCTTGACTCAGTAAGGAGTTCAATGAAGTGCTCAAATAATGACAGATGAAGCTCATATGGTGCATGAAGCCAGACCTGAAATACAGAAAAAAACATATTTTTTGTACACAAATCAACTTGTAGGTTAAAAACAAGCATTAATAAATCAAAAGTTATGAAGAGATTAAAATCATTCATACACATGACTGTTTACCTGCCAATGAAGAATGACACATTGGCTCCAAAAACACTCTCTGTAAGGGTACCCATGCTGAAAACATATAAGGGGATCTAGACAAAAGGTCACACACTGTCTTTTTGCACAAACTTTAAAATAGACAGTGCAATGACTCCAAAGGAGCTACTGGGGTTTACAAGGCTGTGTTAAATTTATTTGGTTTAAGTGAAGGTTTACATCTTCGTAAAACTAACTTACTACCTTCCACCAATATTCAACTCAAGGTCTATCCTGATTTTATTTTTTACCCAGTATTTCCTGCACTTAAATTATTTTTTATTTTCTCTACCAAAATAAATTATTTTCTCTATCAAAAAACCCAAAATATCAATTGTTCAATCAATAGAAGTAATAGAAGATATAAAAGCCAGAAAACCCACAGTCACAGCTGCAAATCTTAAAACTGATTTGCTATTGAACAAAGCATAATTAATACCTGTGCTCTGGTGTATAAATACGGCTTAAATGAAAAACTTTCTAGCTTTTGCTTTTCTTCTAATCTTATAATTTAAAATTATGAGAACAAATAATTTAATTTCCCTGGTCTGCATGAGTATGAACATCTAATTTATCCAAATTGAGTGAAATTCTTGGGTCGCTGATTTCTGAATAAAGTAAATAATTAAATAAACCTAAAAAAACTGAAAAAAACAACAGCCAAAATCTCAGACTTTTGGAAAATTTCTTCCTAAATAAGGTTTCCAAGAGTGCTTTGAAATATTTGAATAGACACCTAAAAAAGGAAATAGTGAAGGCTATTAAGTCATCTGTGCAAAACACAAAGACTTGCAATACTGTCAGCATCTTATAGCTGGCTTCACAGTAGTAGTAGGGTTTTTACTTATTTACTTTAATGTACCTGAGTCAGAAATCTTTTAGTCAGTCTATGTCAGGTACAGATAATGCCAAAGGAGCACACACAGAAGGTTAAGTTCTTGGAATCTTTTATCAGCTTCTACTGCATTAGCATTTCTCTCTGACGTTTGCTACTTTCCTTACTTTAACACAACATTTAAATATTTCATAGGTCATGCAAACAGAATTTTAACTCCCTTACTATTAACCTTGCAGGAGATGGGTGATCAAGTGATTCCCATGTGCTATGTTGAAAGTTTATTTCCCACTTTTATTTTCAGGGCATTTTTCATGCCTTGATATATGTACTGCAGTAGAACACAGAGATGGAAAGAAATTGATGTCTAGAAAACTACAGAATGTTATCTTTTAAAACAACAAAAAGCAGAAACACCTTTGGCACCCATCCATTGCTTGTGCAGTGATTCAAGCCATTTCAAAATGAAAAGTTACCAATAACCTTGTTGCTCAGCTGCTTTACTGTACTATATAAGAAATAGAAAGTTCTCAGGATAACAACCTAATTTGCTATTGTTGAATATTTAAGGCACACTATCAGCACCCGACACTATCTGGCAACATTATCCAGCAACATAATCACTTTTATGTGCAGCTCTACATACTTCAAAATCACATAGCAGGTCCTGGAAGGCAGCAGAATTTGGGATAATAGATGTCTCGTGCCCGCTGTCAACAGTTCCCACCAAGGAAAAGGTCAGGTGGAGTATGTGGCTGTTCAGAAGGGACCGTTTCTTCTTTAACAGCATTGCCAGCAGCTTGAACAAGTAAACAGAACATGAATTAGTCCTGTGAGCACACAGCAATGTTGTATGAGCATGCAGGAGACCAGCTGAAATGTCTGTGCCCCTTTTGAGAAAGCCCTTAAAGTATGTCTGCTGGTTGATAATCTTGATGGAACAGTTTGAAAGTGGCATTACAGTTCACTACAGAAGTGGCATATCCAGAACACTCTCCAGCTCATAAAACATCTGTTTATACCACAGACAGGATCTAGGCCCTGAGGACTAGGGACACACACCACCCTCTCAGCTCTCTGGCAGTCAGTCACAGTTTAGGACAACGCATTCCTCAAACTGTTGTGTTCCTGGACAGCAAACATGGACATGGCAGACAAATGGAGCAGGCCTAGAGCACTGCATGCCCAAATGAGAGATATGTTGGTCCTGAAAAAAGGTAACATAAACCTGAATAAGCCTCTTTTTTTTCTTGCTACGTTTTGCTCCCCTAGGCATGACTGCAGTCCCCACTTCTGCTCTAACTTCTTATAATCTGGGCTGGGAAAGAACCATTTGCCAGATTTATTCTTGCAGTTTCTTGTCTTCTGAAGTGAACTTGTTTAAACACTCAACATTCCTGGCCTGATGAGCTTTACCATCCTTATTGAAACACTACAGAAACACAGATTTTTGGGAATCTCCTTCAAACCACACTATTTGCTGATGTCAGTACAAGTGGAATGTAAGGTCATTTGTGATGATCCACTGACTACTCATGGTACAAGAAGGACACTGTCTAGACTTGTTTGGTCACAGTAAGCCAAGGTCTGCACCAGGCTCCTTGGAATGGTATGTTTTGATGTAACTGCACCAGGCATTAGCATTACAAGATTTGTAAATACAAAGGCCAAACCACAGAACTTTCCATTTCAGTAAAGCAGCCTCCATGAGAAACATAAAATGCATTGCTCATGTGAAGACCTTTTTAAATCAGTCAACCAATCCTTCTGCATAACTAACTGATTGCCTTTTCCCCATCCCAATGAAGAATTAATGTCTTCAGCTTGAAAGGAAACAGCACTAACTACAAAATCCGTGCAGTCTCCTTAAAAGGATCTCCTTGAAAGAATCCTTCTTTCTTCACTTGTTTGGGTTTCTTTATGTGTCCTTATCCTGTCTCTTGCTGGTACATCAGAGACACAAACTGCCGGGCTTGCAGGGATGGGTTCAATATCACAAGAAAAGAATCATTGAAGCACGATGCTGTGCTCTTCCGTGCTGTTACTGGAGTTTCAGTTTCTGCAATGCAGCCAAATGTGCACAACAGCTTCACAAAAAACTTTTCACCCTCTACCTTAAAACATGTCCTAAATAACTCATCTATGTTAATTAACCAAGAGCTCAAGCAACTTTAAAAGAGAAACTTGGGTTACAACACAACTAGAGATTTCCATGGGAACTGTGATGACAAACAGTGAAATTCAATTCAATCAGCCTGGTCTGTTTTAAGACATTTCTTGCATACCTGATAACCTTTGATTCTTTCCATCTCTTTGCTGGCCAGTGGATTGCTCTTTACCACACAGACCAAGGCTTTCACAGCTGCATACAGCCCTTCCACATCTGATGCCATGGCTACAAGTCCCAAAATAGCAGCAGCCCCACCGATGTACTGCAGTGTAGTGGCAACAGGTTTGGGGACAAATGTTCTTACTCCTGAGCACAGACAGAGAAAATGAATTAAAATATATTTAAATCTTAATTTTTGCAAGACATAATTGTGAAAACATGAAAGCAATTTTCATTTTAGCCTTACATGAATTATAAAAAGAATGTTAATAGAAGAATTCTGACACCTCAGAAGAGGAAGTGAAGAAAATATAGCACAATATTTTATAACCTAAGGTAAAGTAATTTAATATATTTTCATAATGATGAACCATAAACTGAAACAAGCATCCCATGTGAGAAAAAAAAAAGTTTATAATTTATCCAAAAAATATAAAAATGTTCAATAAATACAATGATTCACTATTAACATTCATCAGTCACATGATTTATCTTCCAGACCTAAGTTCTTATTCACAAATAATTAATAACTGTAAAGCGTAATAATTCTTAAGTGCTCAACTCACCCAGATATCCTATCAAAGCTGCACCAATGGAGCGTGCTGGTCCATTCAAGTGCCCTGCTGAGTTATGTAGCAGCTTCACAGGTGTGGCATTTTCATGAGAAGAAATTGCCAGCTGAAGCAAACAAGAAAAAAAAGCAGGGTTTGAAGGGAAGAAGTTCTTTTTTTATGCAAGCCTAAAACTCCTATGAATTTTTCTACTGTGATAAGGAGTAACATGCAACAAATCCAGATGAAGCCTTTCTTCTCATTAGAGATACTCCATCCCTCTGATCATCTTGGTGGTCTTCTCCGGACTCACTCCAACAGGTCCATGTCCTTCTTGTGCTGGGGACCCCAGAGCTGGATGCAGCACTGCAGGTAGGGTCTCACCAGAGCAGAGCAGGTGAGGCCCTCCCTCCTCTGCTGCCCACGCTGCTTTGGATGCAACCCAGGACACGTTTGGCTTTCTGGGCTGTGAGTGTTCATGTCTGGGTCATGTCCAGCCTCTCTTCCACCAGCACCTCAAGTCCTTCTTGGCAGGACTGCCCTCAACCTGCTCATCCCCAGCCTGGATTGATACCAGGGTTTGGCCTTACCCAGCTGCAGAACCTTACACTTGGTCTTGTTAAACCTCGTGAGCTTCCAATTAGCTCACTTCTCTGGGCCCACCTAACCCTGGATCTCATTCAGATCCCTCAAAATGGAATCCTGTCCCTGAAGTGTGTCAACAGCACCACTCAGCTTAGGTTTCATCAGTGAATGTGCTGAGGGACTTGATCCCTCTTTGTCATTAATGAAGGTATTAAATAATACTGGTCTCCACATGGACTCCTGAGGGATGGCACTTGTCACCAATTTCCACTGGGACTCTGAGCCATTGACCACTACCCAGTGCATGCAACAGTCCAACCACTTTCTAATCCATGTTAACAGCCCACCCATGGAATTCATCTTTCTCCAGTTTGAAGAAAAGGATCTTGTGGGGGATCATGTCAAAGGCTTTACAGCAGTCCAGATAAATGACTTCTGTAACTCTTCCCTTGTCCACAGATGCAGTCAGCCCACCATAGAAAGCCCTAAGTTTGGCCATCTAGGGCCTAGAGAAGCTGTAAACTCTCAGGAAGTACTCAAGGTTAGGCTGGAATGCACTTAGAGCAGCCTGATACAATGAAAGATGTCCTTGCCCACAGGATGGGGATTGGACTAATTGCTCCTGGCTGCAATGAGCAGCAAATTGTCTTGAAGTAAGTTAAAAGAAAGGAAGAAGTCATACACATTAACCAGCTGATTTCCCAACATACCTGTTTGGCAATAGCTTTACTATCCAACTTGTTGTAAACTTTCCTTATTTTTGCCACTGTAAATGAAGAAACTGAAAGTGCATATAGACCAAAGGAGACCTTCTCTTCCGGTACCAAAGATACTGGTGATGGATTGATTCCTTCAGACTTCGAATCTTTACCTTAAAGACAAAATAGGAGTTCCCTTCACTAATGGCATTGTTTTTCTTTTAAAATTGAAGAATAAAATCTTAAGCAACTTATACTGCAGAATAGGTACAAAAGGAAGATTTTACAAATAGCTGAGATGTGATATTGTCCTGCCTATGGGCTGTAAACTTTCCTTCCTTTCTGAAGGAAAACAAAGGAATCAAAAACCAGAGAAACATTTGGTAAAACTGCATCTTCGCTTGTGACAACTGGCTTTTTACTACAGTTTGCTAGGAAAATTGCCTTGGAATGTTATGAAAATGCAAGATTCAAAGAGAATATATAACCATATCTTTAGAATTTTGTATCCTTTCTAATTTTACTTTCTACAGATAAATATAGCATACAGTATGAATAATGACAGCTTTAAAAATTTCTACCTGGTTTAAAACCAAAGTAAAGAATAAAAGCATTTCCACCATAGCTCTGTACAAGAATTTGGACTTCTATCCTCTTCAGCAGCTGCTGATCTTAGCAGCTGCTGATCTTCTTTCTATGAACAGCAAGCTTCTCCTCTCTGCTCCTGCATACTCTCTCACCTCTTCTGCCAGTATGCACACAAAGATTCCAGCACAGCCAGCCCAAGTTACCAGGTACCACCTGACATGTACTCACATGGAATATAAACTGCTTGGAAGCTCCCGACATAGTTGGGTCCCAGCTCATAAATGGTGCTGACCCCTGGGACAGGCAGCACTTCCTCCAGGAAGTGTGTGGGGCCCAGGCGCCACACCAGGGAGGAGAGCTGGCGCTGTGCGGGCGGCGTGCCAATGTAGGCGTACACTGTGCTGACCACGGGGGGGTTGGCAGAGCCAGAGCCACTGGGGCTGCTGTGGATGTAGTGAAGCTGTGAGGGAGCAAAACACAGGCAAGTTAGTGAGGGATCAAGAGTAAGCTGGCAAGATCAGAAATTTTGTCCAAAAATGGTTTTGCAAGCCAGGGGAGGGTATCAAATGATTGCTGTGTAACACAGGATATTCTGACGCTGTACTGAATTAAACAGGGAAGAACATTAAACAGAAAGGAAATGAGAAGACCAGAAGAAGTAGATATCAAAAGATGAAGGTGTGTATGGAAACACAGGAGGAGAACATGAGAATTCTGTGCCTAAAGAGGCTGTATCTTGATTCTAAAGACATGGTGCTCAAAGCAGTGTTCACTCCTTTCCTAGCCTTTGGAAATTACACCATCTCAAGCTAAAGTGCAAACGTGATGAACTAATTTCAGCAAGACTTTTCAAATAATTAAACAAATACATGAATAAGATCCTGGCCAATATATAAAGACAGTAACAACCTCATAGCTTTTTTCTATTTACTTTGTAAAAATTTTGTTAGCAGCTATTGAATGTAGTCATGCATAGCCAGAGAGATGGCTAGATAGACACTCATGCATTACAGCTGTCAGCATAACTAGTTACTGTAGTCCTCCCTCTTGCAAAAGGAATACTGGGAGGTAAACTTTAAAGTCAACATGCTGTTTTACCTACAGCAGTACAGCAACATTAGCTAGTTTAAACCCCACACCAGTTTAAAAGCTAGTTTGAAGCCCACAAGTGCCAGGTGTCAAATGATGTTTGGGTATCTGTTACAGCTTGGGAATATTTTGTGCCCAGTGGACAGGTCCACAGTACTCTTCACTGCTCTCTGCAGTTTCTTCCACTTGACAATGAGGTATTGACCTTTGCAAATAAATATGGTGTTTGTTCATTGTTCTTTGTTTTGTTGCTTGAGTTGGGTTTTTTTCCTATTCTCTTGGGTGTTTTGTTTTTGGATGGGGTGGTAGTGGTTTATTTTGTTCTTCTGTCTTGTAAGTTTTTTTATTGCACAGAGAGAAAAATCACTCCAACCAGTAAAAATGACAATTGAAAGATTTATTTTACCTTAACAGTGTTAACAAGCTGTCCATCGAGGTAGAGTGCAGCTGTGCTGTTCTTCAGCATGCCTTTACTCATGACCAGAACTAGGTGATGCCACTGGCCTTCCACAATGAGGTCACCGCAGCGGAAACGGGCACAACAGGGAAGAATTTCGTAAAATGATGATTCCTCACTGAAGTCATCAACTAAAGGAAAAGGACCAGTTAGTGGGCACCAGCAGAAATGTTACAGGAGCTTAAAAATCTCAGGATATACTCAGAATTTTGAGAATTGTATTTTACTTTTCACCTTCTCCCTTCCCTTCAAAATTTTAGTTGGAATTATTGGCTCAAGTTCTTATTTTCTCATGCTGCCATGCAAGTCACAGAAAGCTCTTTTGTTGTTGTCCTAAACAAGTTTCTGCAGCAGCAGTCACCAAGAAATGATGTCTCCCCAAACCCACAGAGCTATTTTCCACTTTTCTCACACTGTGGAGAGGATGACACCCACAATCACTTTTTTTATTCCAAATTTTGCATCACAAAAATGACCCTTACTCTACTTAAAGCTGTCCTAACAGAAAAAAAAAAAAAGAAAAAAAAAGAAAGAAAAAGAAAAAAATATTTTAAAAAATCCCCCAAAACCCAGGGAATGTTTCAATAGAACCCAGGTGTTTTTCAGATTCCTCTCCATTCTTTCATACCGAAGGAAAAGAATCCATTAATCCTCTTACCACAACAGCTGCCTGCACAGAACACTCATTTCTTTAGAAACCGCACAAGGAAAATGTTAAAAGCAGAGCACTTAGAACTAACGTTCAGATACAAAAATAATCTCAAGTTCTTTTTCTTGGCCAAACATCTCTGAGCACAATTCTTGCTCTCAAGAAGGGTCCTTAAATCACCTCATTTACTCTTACAAGAGACTGTCAGCACTTCCAATCCCTGTGCTGTGCACAGCAATTCCAGTCTCAGTTCTTCAGCTCCCTACCTGCTCAGCACTCAACAGTACACCACCAACTATGATTTAGACACAACAGGGTAGCACTTGAGTGAAGCAAAGTATCCTGGTTCAATTAAAAACCAGTCTTTACAGACAGACACCTTCAGATCTTCTCTGAAAAAACCCTTTTCAAATCCAATCTCTTTCGGGGAGTTTGATTATAGGTGCTTACTAAACTAAAAACATGAACTATAGCTTCAGTGCAGGCTAAAGCAATTAGTGTGAAGATAAACTTGCTTCATTCTCTAAGAATTTGGTCCTCTAAGAAAGAAAACACTGTCGGTATCTTCATAATTTAGGAGGTTTAATTTCTAATTTATATTATATGTTTTCAGCTCTCAAGTTTCAGGTTTTGAACCTAAGAAGTTTTTTAACTACTAAGAGAGACTACTGCAGTTAATGTGAATAAAAAGTAAAGAACAGAAGCAGGAACAGGTTTTTGACATTTGGGCTGGTCCGGTGAAGAGTTAAGCCTGAAACATGCTCAGAAGGCTGCCCTGCTCCTCTCAGCTCCTCCACAGACTCAGTGTGTAACAGCCTGTCAAAAACAACCATTTTTGGAGGCTCCGATGGAGGACAAGGCTGGAGACAGGAGACAGCTCATCCTCAAGCCCCTGAGTGCACTGATAGCTCTCTCTAGCAAATTTACTGGTATCACCAACTTCACTTCGATCTTACCCTATCTTTCCTATCTTTTCCTTAGATAGGAAGGACCAAATTCCTCCTTTGGTCACAGATACTGAATGGAGATACAAACTGTTTCTGAAAACTGACCACAGCATCAAAACATGAAGCGAATGACTGCCTTCAAGAAACCCTCCAGTACTGGGACTATCCAGACTGAAAAAGCCTTCAACCTGTTGGAGTCTGGAATACAGAGTGTGTGCCCTTGTTTCTGATATTTAGTTACCAGATCCAGAAAAACAGTGAATTTCATATAATATGAAATTCACGAGCATGTTTTCATGGTGATATATGAAAACAAATGTTAAAGTTAGATAGAAAAAGCTAAAAAAGTAAGTGTATAGATTTGAAAGTTTTTTTAATCACTGGGTGAAAAAATTAGTTTAGAGAACAGGAGACAAGATGGAGGATTTAGGGCGTTGTCTCTTGTCCCTTCTTCTTTCTTCTTCATGTTCTTCTCCTAGAGGTTTTACTAGGGTAATAGTGATTGGATAAAGAATGCTGCAGTGCATCACAGAGGTGACAGGTCATTGGGTCATTAACATAACTAATATACGTGTCTATTGTTAATTGGGTAAAAATAGGTATGAAGATAAAAGAACTGCGTAGTTCGGGGCCATTTTGTGCATCAGACACGAAGTGAGCCACAAGGCCTTGTTTGTACCATCAGAAGAAAGAAATGTACCAGATTGCAAAGATTAACCTTGTGCAGCCAGCCTGGAGAGACCTATTAAGTTTTGTGATCACCTGTTAATAAACACGAGAAACAAGATTCTAACGAGCTCGGGAGTTTTCTTCGAATCAGAAGAACTGAGATAAGCAGGACTCCCCACGAGGGAGGATCCCAAAAGAATTCAGTCCAAAGGAGGCTGAGAAATCAAAGAATATAAAGAAAAATACAAAAGAGATATAGCAGAAACAGAGAAACAGAAAAAGGACTTTTTAGAGAAAAGTTACACAACCTACTACTTTACTATTTCTAAACTTCTTCAAAGCAAAGACAGCTAAAATTTGCACCTCAAGACCTCAAGAGATGATGTCTAAAATGAATGACACAAGATAAATCAAAGGCAAAACCTTTCAAAACCAATTATGTAATCCCCACTCTGAATACATGATACCTGGGGTTTTGACAAAAATTTTTCTTTTATATACAGATATCAAATCTTCAGAAATTATAAAGTGCCATAAACTAATGTTTAAATTTTGCATTTTCCATTATCAAAACCCATCAGGAACTGGTGAGGCAGCAATGAAAGTTCCAGCACACACAATTCTTTTGGATACTAGGTTTAAAATAAACTTGCTGTTGCATCCCTAATATTATATGGTCAGCATTAGCCGATGATGTGGCACAACTCTTACCATAATTCTGAAGCAATTCTTCTTTAGTTGAAACAATCAGTGAGCGGTCTTTTGCCGAGAGGACAATGGCAAGGCAGACGTAATGCTGCTCTGAGGAGTTCGCACGCCGCACTACAGTGAGGAGTCTCACAGGATGATTATTGGGAGGTGTACTAAAGTGTTCAATACAAAACCAAGTTGAGTAGCTTAAACCAGATGGTGGTGGGAAAAATCTTTCACCTAAAAATAAAAAGAAAGCCCACTACATAGCTGCAGTAGGTAGTACTTAGGATGCCTACTTGATCCTGTTCTTTTTTTCATATCAGCTCAGGTAATATCAGCTGTGTTTTCTCAGATGCTGAAGAAGCCTCTGTTGAGGGAATATCTCTCTACAACACACATATGACTCCCAGGATATCCCATAATATCCCAGGATGCTACCACTAATTCTATTTTACTGCAGTAAGCCTTCACCTCAGTTTTTAGACTTAATTTTTTTAACTAAGGGACCATGTTCAACTAATCCCACAGCATACCATGATCCTGTAGGGTCAGTAACATAAACAATGTGTAAAAGTGATAGCTAACAATTCAGATGGGTATTTTGTGATACTATGTGCAACTACACCTGTAATAAATGCAGTCAAGCATTCAGCAGAACAAAGTCACAAGTACAGCATTACAATTTATTCCACATTTCCTATGCTCTACACACTACTACTTCAACCTCTTGCTTAATGCATCTGGGTTATTATTCATGCACCTTGGTTGATTACCATTTAGCCTTCTACTTTACGCTTTGCATTTTAAATCAATCAAACATTTATATTTTATATTGCTTTTCATTGTCTTGAGGGCAACAGGCAACAAAAACACACGCACACACAAAAAGAAGACACAAGAAGTTCTCTATTGTGAGTGCACAGCGTTCAACACCTTACTATCAGTTTCTGGCTAACCAAGAAGTCTAAGAGAACTAAACATCAGATACAAAACAGCTTGTTACCAGTCATACTGGAGTACTCACCAGTTCCAATTCCACTCACAACAGCGCCATCAACAAGCCCCGTAGTAACAGCATTATTTGTAGGTGCATTGTGGGGAGCCAGACTTGGCAAGAATAGGCAGCTGTTAAACACAAGACCAGTGAGACACTGGAGTTTATGGAAGTCAATGTAAGCGGAGTTCAGTGCAAACAAAACACAGCTTAGGAAAATGTACCATAAGCACACATGCTTTGTGTCTTTCTGTAGTAATGAAAAACAGGAATTAATTCTCAAGATTGCTCATTATGAGTCTGAATTATCTCTAGCATAAGCAGCTTTGGCAGTGTATGCCTTCGGTGTGACCATGCCCACGTGGCTCTATAGCCTAAGATGTTCCCTGTGGGCACCCACATATTTCAGCAGCCTTTGAGTTGTTCTGAACCTTCTGAAGAGACTGTATCAGCTAAATAGTCAAAGGATCTAGCGACTGCAGACAACAATGTTCTTATCTTAAGAAAGTATGCTCTCACATTACCATCATATTCCACCTATTTAGCTATGTTTGGTCCTTAAAAGAGCCACAGCCACAGCTGTGGACACAATGGAAATCAATATAAGGAAAAAAGTTCTTATTTTTCTTAAATTTATTATGGAAGTCTTCTTAGTTGACTTGCTGAAATTACAAGAAGTCACAGCTGCATTATGTGAGTTACTTCTAGACATGTTACCAGCACCCACAAATCTCCTGAAGCAAACATAATGAAAATTCATTTTGCCAGTCTATTTCAAGTTCTTAGGTCCAGACAATTTTCTTTTCTTTTCTCTTACTAAGGATGTAGAACACAGCTCAGAGGAACATTTGTTTTATTAAAAAAAAAAAAGTCTGTCCTTGACTGTATTGGCTATTAAGGCTAGATGGAAAATGGGAGCTACATCCTTGCTTTGCAGAGCTGGAAAGAGAATGTAGAGAGCATTCTATTCCGTTTTTATAACCAAAAGACCAAACATTTTCCTTAAAGAGATGTTGAGAATGGTGTCATGTTTTCTTCTTCTGAATAGTTAAATCGTATTACACGATCCTCATAAAATGCCTCACTCAGCAGGTGTTAATTAAAGAGAAAAAAACAAGAAAGTGGTGCTGAAAGAAAAAATGAGCTAAGCATGATATCCAGGCTATGCCTCCAGTTGATAACACTGGGATTCAGTTATCTGAACTCATCACAGCTGCCTTGTCTGCTTTACTTGTATTTCTGATTTGCCCACTTTCACATTTTCATTTTCTTCAGCAATTTTAAGTGGGTCTCAGAATACCTGTGCCATCCAAATGTCATACATAAATCCCAGCAACGCTTCAAGGATATGTTTGCATTCCTTTGCTCCCTTTTAAAAGGGATGTGAAACCCAGAACTGATAGGGTCTTATCAATGGGTTAACTGATTAATTAATAAATTAATTTTTTCACTTTCACACACGGCAAGAAAGCATTTTTTATTGAGGTATTAATGAATGAGAAGGTGGAAATTTATGTGACTTGAAGCATTTCTTTCTCCTCTTTAAAGAGTTAATTTGTTCCTTTCTTGCAAACAGTCTATTAAAAATTACAAGCATTCCTTTGGAAAAAAAGGAAGTAAGCAAACGCTGCACTGTGCCCCATGCTACTCGAGAGCACTGCAGGACCTTACCCGAACCCTTCCAGAGATGTGTCAAACTCGATGAACGCTGGCGTCACCGATGAGCCGTGAAGCCTGATATCATGTGGGGTTGTCATGGAGACCAAACACTTGACTCTGGTCAGGGGCACTGTGCTCCCTTCTGCCGGCTTCAGCAGGCTCTTGCTTATCCGATAGTGGCTGTCCTCGTGCACGCCGAAGACACTGTCAGGACCTAGACCTTCCATGGAGGTGACTATGCTATCTACAGGAGAAGCCAAGAAACAACACAGCATTGAAAAAGGGAGGCATTTTCAGGCTCTTTATTTGGACCATTCAAGTCCAGTGGAATAGCTGGATTGTCTTCACTGTCAGCTAGTTCAGCCTCTCAAAAGATAATGAGCTGGGCAGCATTGCTTTGATTATAAAAATGCTCAACCAAGGCAGAAAGATGAGTGTCTTGTGCAACACACCAAGGAAAATTTGTGATAAAGCCAAGAGGCCATCCCGTTACCTAATGCCAACACAGTATCCTTTCTGCAGAGTCTCCTCTTCAGATGTATTCCTGCTACCTGACTTAATAGGCAGCGAAAATTCTGCTTCATGCTTTTCAGATGCAATAACACTGAGCTAGAAGTCTCAGAGCTCTTAGTAAGGAGAACAGCTCAGTAAACTTAGATTAGGCAATTTAACATAACTTGTGGTATTCAGAAGGGCGCTTTGCAGTCTCTTTCCTAGGCTAAAATCTTTCTAGTCTCACATTTTCATGACTTTCATTGTTTATTTTCCCCATTAATAATACCCTAATGCAAATATATACATATATATATAATATAAATATATATGTATAGCAGTGGCCAAGAGATAAATTGAATATCTTCTTCTCCCTTCTTTCAAAATTTACTGAACACAATAATATAACATGAATTCAGTTAATTTATTTTGTTCGTTTATTTCATGATTTAATGCTTAATCAGTTTCATCTAAGATACTCTTTTGTTTCTTTTAAATAACTCAAAAATTTCAATTAAGGTATTTTTAATGATATGTTACAGCCAGCCATACAATGACCAAACTGACACAGAAATAAATATCTCATGCTTTGGAAACTTTTCAACAATTTCTTTGTATTATAATTTACTGTGACTCTCCTATACTACATGAATAGCCATTCCCAAGCTCTACAACTCATGGATAATAATAGAAGATTGAGCAGTTATTTTATCTGACACTTTTCTGAACCCATGAGAGATACTACACATATATAATGACTTGTGATGTGCACATGAAAGTAGCTGAGAAAAAATAAAATCAAATAACTACCAATACAGGACCTACTCAAGACTTAAAACCAAACTACTACCATATTTAACAGCTACTGTTTGTAAAATAAAAACCTATAATTACCTTGCTGGATATATATTCAATATAAGTACTACATTCCCTCTGGTTTTAGAACTTTTCTAGTCCAACTGTTCTGATGATTTCACATTCATACAAAGCTGGGGTAAAGACAGGTTTATATGGATAAGTATGCAATTGGGGGACATCAGTGAAATATTCTTTACACACATTTTTAGCACTTCAACACCTACTTCTCATTTCTGGTTCAAAACTCAGTGAGCTGGGTTTGTGCACTCGGTACTGTTTCAACAGCTTTTTGTCCCAGGCTCCGCAATTCAAAGGATTTCCCAAGCGTAAGAATTCCCTAAGAGAGAAAATAAAAAATTTTGGAAGTAATTTTCTCTATTTGTTTGCTTATGGTGACATCAAATCTAATAGCAATTTTAAAAAAGAGACTAATTGCTTGTAATAAACATAACTTTTAACTAAGAAAATAAACCAATGCATAATTATGATCCATAACATATTTGATCCATTCAAAATGATTTAATTTTGCAACACATGTTCTCAAAAGTTGACACTATTTTAAATAAGCAATTTTAATAAAGTAATTTATCATAAAATATAGCAATCTTGATAATTCATTTCTCCTTATTTAAAAACCTGGCAGGAGGCCATTCAGGACATTTGATGATGCATGTTCAGCAAGCTGAACTGTTCTGGAGAGGTAGATCATAGGCTGAAGTAAGTGACCTCAGTTTTGTTTTTCCAGTGTGTCCAGTGTTGTTTGACCAGTGTTTGGTTGGGGGAATCATTTCACAGCTGTCAATACCCATATCTCTAGGTAACTATAGTATCTCTCCATAGAGCTACCCAGGCTATCAGTGTCTATGCTTAGGGAAGTTGAAGTCCCTGTAATGTGACTACCAGCCAGACAGCTCCTTGAAGAATCCCTTCTAACACAGTTACATGCCAGTGAAGGGAACTGAGCAGCTGTCCTGACTTCAGGTCAGCCAGCCAATGATCCACAGGAGATAATATAATTACATTCCCTCTTACAGCTGAGATCACAAAATCCCAGGACGGTTTGGGTTTGAAGGGACCTTTAAAGGTCATTTGGTCTAAGCTCTCTGCTGTGGGCTGGTACAGTTTTCACTTACACTAGGTGGTTCAAAGCCCTGTCTAGCCTGACCTTTCCTGAGCAGTTCCAGTGATGTGGCATCCACAGCCTCTCTGGACAACCTCTTCCAGTGTCTCACCTCCTTCACTGTAAAAAATGTCTTCCTCATGTCTAATTTAAATCCAGCCTCTTGCAGTTTAAAACCCGTGGCATTGGCCCTGTCACTACAGGCCCTGATAACAAGTCTCTCTCTGTCAAGAGACAATCTATTTGATGAAAAATAAAATGGGATCTTGTGTTATCACTACCACATCAGGTCACTAAGGCTCTCTACCATGGCCAGCCATTTAGAGTGAGCCAGGGACAGTGCAGGCTGCAGGGCTTAGTCCAACTGAACTTCAGGGCTATCCTTCTGACCTCAACACCATGGGCTGCAGAGCCTGGGAGGCCAGCCTTTCAAACATCCTTTGGAGTGGTGGATGCAAGGAGTGGTCCTCATCTGCCAGAGCAGCGCTGCATCTTTGCAGAAGTCGTGCGTGGAGCCCAGCTTCACACATGACTTGCTGGTTTCTCTCTGTATGCACCAGAGATTGCAGGATGTTGGCCACTGCCAGCTGGAGATCCAGTGCATGCTGAAAAAGAACAGCACAGGGCTTGAGAAAGTGCAAACTGAGAAGGAAAATGGAACAAAGGCTTCATACATAATAATAGAAAAGAAACTACCATTAGCAATGATTTTCTGTATTTAAATATATGTGCATGCATTTGTGTGTTTTTGGGGGATGTGTGTGCACGTGTCTGTGTGAAGAAACACTGTACAAAAAGGGTAACTAGTTAGGCAAAGGATTACCAGAACTGGTAACTATGGTCAAGAAAAATAATTCAGGTAAGAATGGTTAAACTAAGCTCTACTTTTCACCAGCAATGACAGCCAGCTTAAAGAGAAACAGGAACTCTTATTTTTATGACTATTAAACTATTCCTAGTAAGTTAACTTAGAAACATAATCATTTAGGTTGGAAAAGACCTTTAAGATCACTGAGTTGAACTCTTGATCCAGCATGGCCTAGCCCACCACTAAACCATGTCCCCAGGTGCCATATCTACATGTCTTTTAAGGACTTCCAGTCCTGGTGACTCAAACAGTGCCCTGGGCAGCCCATTCAAGCACTTAACAACCATTTTGGTGAAACCTAAACTTCCCCTGGCACAACTTGATGCCATTCCCTCTCACCCTATCACTTGTTTTACTTGGTGAGAGTTTTAGACAGAGATAACGAACCTCCCTGAGCCTCCTTTTCTCCAGGCTAAACACCCCCAGCTCCCTCAGTTGCTCCTCACAGGACCTGTGCTCCAGACCCTTCCTCAGCTCCTCTGCCTTTCTCTGGACACACACCAGCACCTCAATGTCTTTTTTGTAATGAGGAGCCCAGAACTGGACACAGGATTTGGGGTGCAGCCTTGGCAGTGCTGAGTACAGGAGGATGATCACTGCCCTGGTTCTGCTGGCCACACTATTGCTGATCCAGGCCAGGAAGCCATTGGCCTTCTTGGCCACCTGGGCACAGCTGGCTCATACTGTAGACCAGCACTCCCAGGTCTTTTCCAGCCACTCTTTCCCCGGCCTGCAGCACTGCCTGAGGATATTGTGACCCAAGAGCAGGGCTCAGCACTTGGCTTTGTTGAACCTCAGCCCATAAATCCAGCCTGCCCAGATCCCTCTGCAGAGCCTTCCTGCACTCCAGAAGATCAACACTGGCCGAACTTGGTGCCATCCATGAACTGACTTGAGGGTGTATTTGATTCCCTCATTCCAGTTCTGAGCCCTGTGGAGTACCACTGGTGACCATCTACCAGAAGGGTGTAAATCCATTTACCACCACTCTGGGCCCAGCCATTTTTTAACCTAGCAAAGAGCCCACCAACTCAAGCCATGAGCAGCCAGTTTCTCTAGGAGAATGCAGTGAGAAACAGTATCAAAAGCTTTACTAATGTCCAGGTAAACAATATCCACAGCCTTTCCCTCATCAACCCAGAGGGTCACCTTGTCACAGGAGACCAGTTTAGTTAGGCAGGACCTGCCTTTCATAAAGCCATGCTGCCTGGGCCTGATTTCACAACTGTTCTGTAGGTGCTGCAGCATGAGATGTGTAATGATCTGCTCCATAGCCTTCCCCAGAACTGGGGTCAGACTGATGGGCCTGTGACTCCCCTAATCTTCCTGGCCATTCCTGTAGATGGGCATCACATTGACTGATTTCCAGCCAGCTGTCATCTTCCTGATTACCCAGGACTGCTGGTAAATGATGGAAAGTAGCTCAGTGAGCACTTCCACCAGCTCCATCAACACCCTTGGGCAGACCCCATCAGCCCCATAGATTTGTGAGTGTTTAGTGTATCAGGTTGCTAACTCCTTCCCCTTGGATTACATGGGCTTCATTCTGCTCCCTACCACCACCATAACCTCTACGAAACTGAAGACATATGCAACGTAATTGCCAAATTTATGTTGTGAAGACAGAAAGTTACCACACCCATCACCCAGTATAGACAAAGAAAGAGGAATCTAGTAATTCTTGCAAACTTTCAGAACTTTTTTTTTTAAAATAAGAAATATTCTTCAGGGAAGACATCTCAAAACAAAAAACACATAAGCAACCTCCAAAAATGTCCAACAAATCCTTCATATACAAAGTACCAGCAGATATTTTGGGTTGGGGATTGTACAAAGCAGTTAGTACAACTTTGGAACTAGAACATATTCCAGCTACTTCAAACAGCGTATAGCCCAAATGATGATGTTCAGTCCTGTGTCCTCCTCATACTATGCATTAATACCTGATACATCAGGGAAAACATGAATTAATGACAGTGCTTGGAAACTTATGTGATGGCCACTTCAGACCTTTCTTTAAACTTACATTACGACTAAGAGTTTGAAAGAGAGAAATAAAAGAAAGCCTAAGAAATAAAGCAATTCCTGTCAGACTTCTGTGCCACCAGTTATTCAACTCAGCCTGTGAAATTTATTAGTTTTTCAGCACAAAATGAGAGGATATCATCAGCTTTCCTGTTTTTCATAGCCATCCTTTTCCCCAGCTGTTCTCAAAGCTTCAGACCGCACTTTTTTTTTTTTTCCCCTACCTCTGGGTGTGTAGCTGATCCAACAGAGGCCAGAAGATCCAGCATTGCAAGCATAGCACCAGGGTGAATAATGACTGCATCAGAGCTTTGCGTGGATGTGGGTCCTGTTTGGAGTTTCACATCAGCTATATTTTTCTGAGGGCAAACAGGAGGTGTTGAAACAGAATGATATGCGTGCCTGCAGGATAGAAAACATCCCATGATTACAACACCCAGCTGTTACGAGCTCTGCATTTTTCAAACAGCTGTAAAATTGTACTGGCCTATAGATATTACTCCCTTTTCCTTTCTCTTCCCTCAGCTAGACAGAACAAGTGTTCCTCTTCTCAAACCTGCTGGGCATGTTTCTCTAAAGCCAGAAAAGGTTTCAGTTTCTCAAATATTCTTGAACTTGCAAGTGTCTTCCCCAGGTTCCCCAGGTGCTACACAATTTCAAAACTTAAAAGAGCTCTTTTTTTATTGCCTCCCTCTTTTTATTCTAGTTGTAGCAGCAGCACACAACTGCAGTGTGCAACCTACCACTGCTCCTATTCTCTGGATATATGTCTCCCCATTTGATTTCCATTAGCAACTGATTATGAAATGTGCTATCAGAAAACTCAGCAATCTCTAATCAGCCTAGGAGAATAGAAGGGTGGTCTCTGTGTTTACTCATGCCAGCAATCTCTATGTTCTCAGTCTTTCCATAACTGCAATGGCAATTTCATTTTGTATTAATATGCTTTAGTCTGATCCAGGAAAAAGAGGATTTGACATGCTGACTTAGAACCAACCACTTGTCCTGAGAAATGCAGACATGTTCTTCATTTAAACTCTTGGGGATATCAGCTTGATGTCAGTCTTCTTTCAGCAAGGGTTTCAACACACAAACAGCATGAGCAGCTTACTGAACATATGCTTCCAAGATGATGCTTTAGAAGCAAAAGTGAGATCGAAAGACTCATGCTCACCACAAAAAAAAACCAAATCAAAACACACAAGAAACCTCCACAAGAAAAAAGCCCATAAACCCAAAAAAACCCCAACCCAAATCACCCGTAGCTCATGGTATTTATCATATACACTTATTTGTAAGAAGAAATAGAACAAACTCTGTGTAAGAATTTTGTTTTGATCACATATTGTCTTTTGTTTTACAGCTGAATACGGCAAAAGGAAAAGGGTTCCTTCTTATCAAATCAGTTGATAAAAAACAGGTATTTCCTCTCTTCTGTTCTCAGTGACAGAAATTTACTCAAACCCTGACCCTAACACAAGTTAAGACTTAGCGACTTGCTGTGCCTCACCCTTTAGACACTTCCAACAAGGTAATCTCATTCTCCTGGAAACAACTGGACATAGATGGGAGGTGAGGAAGGCTGCAAACACAATTCTGCCCTAAACACAGCCACCAAGCCCAATCCCCCAGCAAGAAATACAACTGTGGGGGAAGGCTGAGACATCAGATTATTCAGCCTAAGACAGGACAACAGGAACCACAGCAATCTTCTTGTGCTGGCTGGAAAATGGGTTCAATAAATAATGTTCCAATAAAAAGGTCCCACTGAAAAGCTTTGTGGCAGATCAGCAAAAACTTGGCACCTGAACAACCCAAGAGTACCATTCTAAAGAGAGTTTTTAAGAAAATTTAGATTACTGATGCTTCATTCAGCTCATTCAGCTAATGCTTACAGGAAACAGAAAATAATATGGCAATTATACTGAAACCAACCACTAAGAAAAAGATCTTCCTGAATTAATTTTACTAGTCTTTTTTACAAACACTGAAGCCATTAATTTTCCAAACTTCCCTGTCAGCCCCACCACCTATGGAAACATGTAGCAGGTAAGGAAAGCTTCCTTGTTTCTTCTAAAAATAAATGGAATTAAGAACAGTGTACCAACTGGTAATACTGAGAGATGTTATCTCAAGCCTCTGTCCTCTGTCCTGACTTACTGCAGCGATTGGAACACTGGTAATTGTTTCTTAAGCATCCTAAAAGCACAGCTCTTCATCTAAAGGAGAAAGCTGCAGCCTCTTTCCAATGTCACCTTGAGCATCTCACTGCAAGTTTTACAGGATGCTATTAAAAAAACTAAATATCCATTTATGTTTAAGAATTCTCTTCAGTCTAGTGAAATTCCATTCCTTAAAACATTCTGCCCACTTTTAAGTACAAATTTTAAGCACACTGGTCTGCACTTCACCTTGTAAGGTAAATTGTGAGGTTATAAAATGATAGTACATGAAGAGCATAACAAAAATATTGCTCAGTGTGAGTCACAAACACAAATATGATCCTGATCTCAAACCACCTGGACTGAAATATTCCATACAACTGAAAAGGCAGTACAGGCAATAGGCCTCCTGTTAGAAGTCTAAGGAAAAATTATCATCTTAAAGCATATATTATTGAAAGTTTTTCACAAATTTTAAAATACCTTCTATTTTTAGTTTTTCCATATAAGGAGTACTTGTATCAATTCAACAGGGAAAAAAACCCCAGTTTGTAAAGATATCTATACACAGAAAAAAGAAAACAGATCTTACAAAGTCTTCCCAAAGTATTAATTAAATGCTATAGTTCTACGGGTCAGGGTAGAACTTGCAATAAATTAATTTAGCCATGCTTCTCCATTCTTATATGACTCCTTTAAGGAAGAAGAAAAGAAGTGGATAACGGAAAAAGGCAGTGTATACACAATGACATGCATCTGTACGTCTAATCTGTCTAATGAAATAAAAAAATAAATTAAAGAAAAATTAAATCATATAACTTTGGTTCTATAATTAGCTACAATTCTTGATGAAAATTACAACAGCATTTTGATCTGGAAAGAAATAAGTTATATTTACTGTAGATAAACCCTCTGCATATCATTCCCCAAGAGTGATCACCATCCAAACTCTTTTAAAACAATGGCTAAAAATACTGCAAAGCCAAAGCTACATTCTATTCTCTACTTTAACCTGTCAGGACCAAAATATTCTAAAAAAAAAAAAAAAAAAAAAAGGAGAGAATGCCGCCAAAATTTACAACAATCAAAGAGTTGAAAAAGTTATAGTTCTTGATTCACACGTGCTGCAGGAATCCCACCTATTCTGCTTCCATAAAGAAGAACACTTGGACGGCAGCACTCCACATGGAAACACAGCTTTGAGAAGTGACAGACATGTCTGAGAGAGAATATTAGTGTATAAGTGCATCCAAAACTGTTCTAGACTGTGTGAGAAACCAGAACTGTGCTATTTTTGTTTATAAGAATTATTTGTGTGCACAATGTCTGCTTGCTCTTCTAGCCAAACAACAGAGCTCTCCCTCAGGCATCTGTCTTACAAGTCAAAAGGCAGAAAAACCAGGCCACAACAATAAGGGAGATCCCAGGGATGCAAAGCAAAGGGGACAGAAAACAATACGAGAAGAGCAAACACTTCTCTGGGAAGAGTCAACTTCGACAGAATCTGACCGTATCTGACATTTAGGAGGAGAAAAAAATAATATTGGACTACAAACCCCAAGCTGCTTATTTTTGAAAGCAGAAAGATCACAGCTACTGGCACTGAATTCACTAGGAATGACAAACATGATGCTGTGAGAAAGCAGACAGCTGTTCAAACAGACTTTTTGGAAAGCCTAGTTCTATTTTTTTACTTAAAACATGTTTTTCAGAAAAGATCTGAAAGTCACCCAGGCAAAATAATTATTTTCTGTCCACTTTTACTTTGAGTCTTACACGATTTGTTACAACCCAAAGGCCTTTTTTGTTTGAGAAAATTCATTCCAAAGGCACTTAACCCCAGCAAGTACCTACATTATTGTACTGGAGCTTACCTGAATTGCTGAAAGCACCCCACAGGAATAATGACTTTTTAAACAACCCAACCTTTACCTCGGGTTTTCAAGCAACTGCTTGCATTTTCAGTACTACGAAAAAACCCGAGGGAAGCCTAACATATCTATTCATATATAACCATATTTATAGTTTAATTTCCAGGCTGCGTCAGCCACCCATCTGGCACTCTTGTTCATCACTCCCTGGAATCAGCTCCTGTTTGGCAAGCACTGCTTGTGTTCTGCTGCAAGCCTTTGCATATCTGTGCGCTTGAATAATTCAGTGAACCTGAGCAGCCCTGCCAGCTACACCTGGGAGAACAGCAAACTGTAGCAAAGGGATGGGCAATCTGCAACACTAGAGGTTAATGCAGGGCTGAAGCTGTAAAGAGCCTCCATGGGAAATACTGTTTTCTTACATGTTTCTTCAGAGTAAATGACAGAGAAAATACTTCAGCAGCTAAGGTTTTTCTCTGTAAACTATAACATTTGTTCTTAAATGCCTCAGTGTCAGAAAAGAAAGAAAATGACAGTCTAAGAGGTTCTGGGTTACTGTGAGGGTGCCTTTGTCCAAGCCACTCTTTGTAGAATACCCAGGTATGACTTGGGCAACATCACTAACTAAAGAAAAAAGGTTCTCTTTACTAACCTGCTTTAGTATAAGCATTCCTTTCATATCAGTTTCCAAAAGCATCTTTGGTTGTTTTCCTTTGCACAATATTTTACATTCCAACCATAAAGCTTGATGGCATATCTTAACCAGTATACCATTCAAAAATGATGGTATTTTCTACACATGGCACCTGCATTTCAGATAACCCTGTGTCTTTTAAATGCCTTTTTAGCTTTCAAATGCAAATCTCTGTCTAACCTACATCTGTAGATAGTGAAGGGCTGCTCCCTTCCATGGGGACTCCAGGAAAAAATTTTTTGGCATTTGCACAAGCCTGTAAGTAACACTGTTCAGACAGTAACCTTTATTTAAAAAAAAAAAAAAAATGGAAAAAAAAAATTGAAACAAAGATTAAAATCTACCAGACACATTAAGATGCATAAGAAAAGACTGTAGCTTGGGAGTGAAAGTGGGTACTTGGATTTCTGAATTGAGCCATTTGTGCTTTCTTTCCAAACATTTTAATTCAGCATGTCTCTGCATCATTTTGGTAGTCAAGTATGGACAGTTTCATTCTTTCCTTTTTATTCTCTGCGATTACTAACAAATGAGCACCTTCACAAGCCATTCACCTTCCACCAAAAGTAAGCTTCCTTGAAAAATTAGTCAGGAAAAAAGAAATCCTTCTGTATTCATTGATCTACTAGCATAGTCTGAATGTCTTTAAACTGCTCCTGAGAGTGTAATATACATCTCCCTTAGATAATTTCTTTTACTAGGCTTTATTTGGTTTTGAAATACAAGCCTAACTTTAAGTGCTACGGGAATCTGGAGATGTCTCTAATCTCACCACCGCCTAGGGTTCACTATGAAACATGCCTTTACATTTTTTTATCCAGTAAATACACAAGTGAAAATGCACTCCTCAGAACAGCAACTTAAGAGTAACATCCCTCCCCCCAAAACTAAGAAACACAACAGCGAGAGAGAAAAATTGGAAAAAAGATCAGCTTCTTTTTGAAGGGTCGGTACCTTTTCCTGGACAAAGCTGGCGTACCCCAAGGAGAGGGGAGAGAAGTCTCATTTGTCAGGCAAGGAGGGATCTGTTCTGCACGACTACAGACAAAACAGACAGGGGTAGTACAGAGAGGTTAGAGAAGAAACCAGAGGCCATAAGCTTGTTAGTTTTACAAAAGCACCAATAAAATCATTACTTGGATCCATCCTTCAGAAACAACATGGATGACAAAGGACAAACTGAATGACAGCCTCAGGTGAACACACAGACATGAAAAAAGTACACAGGTCTTGTGGCTAGTGGCGTGATTGCACTGCTTATTCACTGTTCTGGTGAGATTTACTGATACCAACAAAGCTGAAAAATGTTCAACAGCACAATGTCAGAGGAGAAAGTAAAGCTTCAGTAAATTAGGTATAACCAGTAGGGTAAAAAATAAAGTCAATGTAAATTCAATAATGAAAGATGAACAGAAAATTTAAAGAAGGAAAAATCACTGAAAATAACAGCAAAAAAACCCAAACAACTTAGTGATGTATCTTCTGCAACATCACCATGGGATTTACTTACCCCATTGTTTCCTCATTCTCTACTGTTAGCCCATGTCAACTTCTACAGTATGAGTAACACATTCTCAATACCAACTGTCCTCCTGCTACCTGAATGCTTTAATAACGCTTTAAATGAGATCAAATAAACTGATTTCTGAAGCTGGCTTTTAGGTGAGTGTGTGAGAGTGTGAATGTGTGTTTGTGTGTGTGTTAGGGTGGGGTTTTTTGTTGGTTTGTTAGTTTTTAAAATTTTCTTTAAAGAAGAGAAAAGCATTAAGATCTGCTGCTTTGGGGGCAAGATGACAAATCTTATTAGAACAGGGTCACATGCAATCAAAGGTTGGGGTATAAATAGCTTCAAGGTCCCAGATATGAAGCTTAGGTCTCTGTTTTATGTTTTGTCCCTTAAATTGTGGGCAAAAACTGTTTTATGACAAGTCAATCTTCAATACATACTTCACAAAGGTTTGTTATCATTTTGAACCAACTTTAAGACACATTTCTGTTCATTTTGAGTCTCATTATAATTTAAATTCTAGTTGCTTAACTCTGGGACTGTTTCCTAGTTAAATTTAAAAAAACAACAATTTAGAGACTACCTAGAACTTTAAAGAACAAGCAAACCCATGTAAAACAAGATGTCAGTCTTATGTGCTAGCATGGAGAAAAAGAGGCATGGGGAAGGCCTTATCAGTCTCTAAAACTACTTGAGAGATGGTCATAGCAGTAGAACGTCCATCTCCTCTCCCAAATAACTAGCCAAAAAATCAAGAGGAAATGGCCTCAAGTTGAACCAGAGGAAGTTTAGATTTGACATTTAGAAAAAAATTTTTACCAGAAGGGTTATCAAGCATTGGAACAGGCTGCCCTCAGATGTAGCTGAGTCATCATCCCTGGGGGTCTTTAAAAGATGTATAGATGTGGCACTCAAGGACATGGTTTAGTGATTGACTTGGTAGTGCCGAAGTTACAGTTAGACCTGGTCTTAAGAGTATCTTCCAACTACAATGATCATATGTTTCTAAATTAATCTTGGTATTATTTAATCATTTACTTTAAAGCTCCGTATCAAATGAAACATGAAGTTAAGATATGACATTCAACAAGCAAATTTTCATTTCACTTAATAAAAGCATAAAAATCTAATAGTTCTAATGATGATAATGTAGCTTGTCAGCCAATCAACCAATAGGTTGCTTCAACACATCAAATATAACCATGAACTGATTTCTCTGTCTTAACTGCTGCCACAATAAAACATCCAACATCAGAGAGAACGCTGCACACCCTGGAGAACACCAGCAAGCTAAGTCATTATTTAGTCAGATGCTGATACCGTATCCTCCTCTCAGTGGAGTGAAGGAAGAAAGAAGTAGATTAAAATGGAAAAACAAAAGCTTGCAATGAAGATATCTGAAGAGAACTATTTTGAGGAACACCGGTGTAGGGCAGGAAGAGAAGATGAAAGAAAACAAATGAAAAAAAAAAGCGAAGTTCATACCTGTCAAAAGAATCTGTCGCTACCTTGTAGAGGTAAATAAAAAGCTTGCTGCAGTGTCTTAGAGTAGGTGATACAGAATCCAGGGATATTAGGTCATCATCCAAAAGTCTTTGAAACAGTTGTGTATTTGAAGGGAAGACATTCAAAGGACTTATTTTCCTCAAGTCTGAGAAGCAGCCAAGTAATCGAACAGCATCTGCCAGTTTTTCATACTGGATCTCTGTCTTGAAGAAGTGAGAGTTGGCTGGCTCGTAGCGCATTGCTGCAGTCAATGTGCAGAACACAGTGTGAAGCAGTTCAAACACTTGGTTCTGGTTTACTTTTTCCCAGCCATTCTTAGGTGGAGAGCACAAAGATCTTTCCATGGCAACGAGTAAAGATGTGACATACACAAATCCACCGACTTTCCTAAAAACAGTTCTTGTGCGGTGACTCTCTCTCAGCACCAAGAGCAGGGCCTGTGGACAAAACAAACAATCAAAACAGGGAAACAATAGCAACAACAAGCAGCGGCATTACAAACAGCTTGCAAAAAGGTCGAACATTTTTGTCCACAAAACATTGTTGTGCTAGCAAAATCCTCGTGTTATTTGTCAGAATTTGGTAATGCCTGAAGTCTCTGAAGATCAACTCTGTATTACAAAAATTCTCATACTCAAAAGTTTACAAAATAAAGAAAAAGAGCAGGGGGAAAAGCAGAACATTGCCCCTTATTTAGAAATAAGACATCACCTTCCAACAGAAAAGACTTGACCAAGCCCAGAATGGAACCCTAAATTGTCAGGTAATTCTCTTAATAATGAGGTAGAGAATATCTGTGTTAGAAAGGAATCCTCTCTGCCATCACATTTCATAAACAATTTCAAACAAGAGCAGGCAAATGACTTCTTGCAGCAATGAGAAATCTAAACCTTGGGGGTATCGTAAAATTCTCCTAGAAATCAACAACGTGGAAGCACCTGGCAGCCATGAAGCCACTCAAATATAACAACTCAGTTAGCAAATTCAGGCAGTAAAAATTAGCTAAATAAGCCCACTTGTTTTTAGCTTTCCTCTATAAATCTCTGAATCTAGACTGAGAATATATTTTAAGAGTTTCTGTTCAAAAATAAGCCATAGAGAAACAAAAGTGGATAAAACCTTACTTGCTGAACAAATAATTGCAAAGCCATAGTATAAACAGCAGAAAATACATGAACTTAGGTACTAGAGAATAATTCTCATTATCTAAGAAATCAGGGGGTGGAGAAGCCCCTCCACACAGCCAAAAACAAACAAAAAGAGCACCTGTCAGGGGAAGTTTTATCCACATGTGAATACAGAATATAGAAGAAAAAAGCCTCCGGACAGAAAGCATCATTAACAACAGAAAAATGTTCTTGATAGAGAAAAATAGGCCAGGGTGAATTTTCCATGACCACAAGTTTACTTCTTCAGAAACAGGCTGCTTTTTTAAGCACACAGAAGATGGGTAGTGAAATAGCAAGACTGTCATTCCTCTGAAGGCAGTATCTCCTTTCCTGACAAACTTGAACAAACAGTAAGAGACACATCACCACACAGTTCTGGGCTGTCAGTTCCACAACCAAAACTGAGAACAGCACCAACGGAAGACAAGTACAACAGGTCAAGGGAAAGACAGAAATCCTGATTTTCTGTTAAATCCTCTGGGGAACTGCAATATCTTTCCTCTCCCCTTAAGTATGGTGAATAACATATGCTCAAAAATCACTGAAGACTTTAATAGACACTACACAATAAACGAATATTTTCATTACTAGCTTTCCTTTCTCTCTTTTGAAATATTATGACACTGTTCATCTGCCAGAGAAATTCTACAGTTCCTTTGAACAGAGATGAACCTAGATGTATGAGCTGTCAATTAAGATTCATTTGCTTTGTACTATTTGCCCCAGCTTTTCTACCGTAAAATAAATCAGTATTTTGTCGATTTAAAAAAGTAACATTAGCTCCTCTGAGAGGAAATTGTGGGTCTAGATTAGCAAACAAAACACCTAATACAACAGGAAACAGACAGGAGTTTTCTCGCTTCTTTTTCCACTCCCAGACTTACTTTCTTACTATTCCACTATTTTGCTTAAGCAAGCAAGTTCCTCAGCTTGTGATCATTACAATTTGTGATCTTCTACTGTGATCATTACAATTTGCATTTATATTAATTATTTCAGCATTCATAGATACAAATTGGTAAAGTAACATGCCACAGAAAATGCAAACCAGTGCTGAAAATAAATGTATGTTGCTTGCTTGCACTTTTTCCCATATGTATTCCCATTATTTTTAACTGAATAAGACCCCACCAGGAAAAATTATCATAACTAGAGAACATCATTTTCTATCCACAAAAGTGATGATGCTAAAAACATACTCTCCGGTTCTGAAGCCTACCATGGATAGATGATAAAAAATACATATATTGGATCCAGGTTTTTTTATTTCAACTCCAGAGAGAATCTACATAGAGTAGCTTAACACCAACCATCCAATCCAACTCAATCCAATGCCCTTCTCAGTGTTTTCTCTCTTGAAAGCACACCTTAGGAGCAGGAGCGCTGAAGAAGAACCCTTCACCTACCCTTAGGATGTCGGTCTTCAGCTGCAGTTCTGTAGGTGGAGCTGAGTGCATGAGTCCCAGCAGAGTGCCCATATCGTCCTCTCCACTGGGTGACAACACCAGCTGCTGGATGATCATCAGGGCGTGCTGGCGGCACTGAGGATACTTCACAATGTTGTGCACACATCTGGCACCACCAAACTCCCTGAAAATGCCTGCTCGGAAAGAGGGCAGCAGGGTCAGTGCTTTAACAGTAAGCAAAATATAACCGGTGGCAAATAATGACAACAAAACACAAAGGTGGTCATTTTCATTTCTACAGAATGAAGGGCAGAGTTTTAGCTCTATAGATGTGTAATGATTTACTACTATTTCTTTCCCCTAACACAAATAAAAATAGAACTTCAATGTCTTCTGACAAAATTTTTTCACTAAAGGCATTGTGTACAAGGATGGAGGTCAGCTCTAAGTATTTCCTCAATAATTGTTACTCCAACAGCAGTTACTCTTTCCATGCTAGAGGCAAAAGGGTCTCAGGATGAAATAAAAGATTTACCAAACCCTCCATATTTTGTCAAGACCATATACTGTTCTGGTTTAGGGTAGTGTTTATCACAGAATAATCACAAAATGACCAGGTTGGTAGAGACCTTCAAGAACATCAAGTCCAATCCAGCCCTAACACTTCAACTAGACTATGGCACCTCCCCAGGCAAACCATTCCAACACTTCATCACCCTTTCTGTAAAAAAACTTTTTCCTAATATCCAACCTATATTTTTCTTGGTGCAGCTCAAGACTGTGTCCTCTCATTGTCAGCTGCTGCCTGGTGAAAGAGTCCAATCCCCACCTGACTACAGCCACCTTTCAGGAAGTTGTAGAGAGTGATCAGGTCACCTCTGAGTCTCCTTTTCTCCAGGCTAAACAACCCCAGCTCCCTCAGACATTCCTCATAAGGCTTGTGTTCCAAACCCTTCACCAGCCTTGTTGCCCTCCTCTGGAACCCACTCAAGCGTCTCAACGTCCTTCCTAAACTGAGGGGCCCAGAACTGGACACAGCACTCAAGGTGCGGCCTCACTAGTGCTGAGTACAGGGGAAGAACGACCTCCCTGCTCCTGCTGGCCACACTACTCCTGATACAGGCCAGGATGCCATTGGCCTTCTTGGCCACCAGGACACACTGCTGGCTCATGTTCAGCTTGTGGCTGTGGACCAGTACCCCCAGGTCCCTTTCCACCTGAGCACTGTCCAGCCACACGGTCCCCAGTCTATAATGCTGCAGGGGGTTTTTGTGGACAAAATGCAGGACTTGGCACTTGGATCTATTAAGCTTCATCCCCACTGGACTCTGCCCATCCATCCAACTGTTCCAGGTCTCTCTGCAGAGCCCTCCTCCCTTCCAATGGATCAACACATACTTCCTGCTTAGTGTCATCTGTAAATTTACTAATGAAAGACTCAATGCCCTCATCTATGTCATCAATAAATATATTGACCAGAACAGGCCCCAGCACAGACCCCTGAGGAACACCACTGGTGACTGGCCCCCAGCTGGATGCAGCACCATTCACCACCACTCTCTGGGCCCGGCCATCCAGTCAGTTCCTAACCCAGCACAGAGTGCTCCTGTCCAAGCCATGGGCTGCCAGCTTCTCCAGGAGTGTGCTGTGGGAGACGGTGTCAGAGGCCTTGCTGAAGTTCAAATAGACACATCCACAGCCTTTCCTGCATCCACCACGTGGGTCACCTGGTCATAAAAGGAGACCAGGTTGGTCAAACATGACCTGTCCCTCCTAAACCCATGCTGGCTGGATCTGATGCCCTGGTCATCCTGTGAGTGATGACACTCAGTATAAACTGCTCCATTACCTTGCTGGGCACTGAGGTCAGGCTGACTGGCCTATAATTACCAGGGTCCTCCTTCCTACCCTTTCTGTGAATGGGCATCACATTGGCCAGCTTCCAGTCATCCAGAACCTCACCAGTGAGCCAGGACTGTTGGTAAATGATGGAGAGCAGCTTCACAAGCTCTTCTGCCATCTCCCTCATCACCCTGGGATGGATCCCATCTGCTCCCATAGATTTATAAACATTCAAGCTGCTCAGCAGTTCTCTGGCTGCCTTCTCCTGGATAATAGGGGGGCCATTCTGCTCTCTGACACCATCTACCAACCCAGCAGGACAGTTGGCCTGAGGACAAGCCATCTTCCCACTAACGACTGAGGCAAAGAAGGCATTGAGCACTTCCGCCTTCTCATCTGAGGTTACTAAGTTTTCTTTATCTTACATTTAGCAATTACCTAAATGCAATATGAACTGAAAATGTAACTGGGCTGTTTCTGGATAGGAGCACTGTTTGAGAAGTGGTTCAGTCTATCCATATCATTTGTAAGATTCTACAGAAGACTTTTTGTGGCAAGACCTATCTCTGTAGAGATTAAGCTTAAGTCAAACAATGGCTTTCGTGCTTACTGGCTACTGCCAGTAAGCATATAACCAAAAATTATATGAAAATTCTGAAGACATTACAAACAGCAAAGTTTGGCATATATAATGTGTGTTTAGTACAGTGTCAGCAGCTAGGGCATTGCCCTATGTTACTGAAGATGAAAACTGACAGGGGAAATGGATCAATGCTGCATTACTGCATCAAAAGGGATGATTTTCCATGTGACTATAAACTCTAAGTTTAAACAGTTTAAATGACCAAGTTCAGGACTAACAAGTTGGTTCCCTCCAACATATATATATACAAACACTAATCCTACTATCCATTTCCTGTCTCCTGCTTTCTCTGATGTCCTTTGGATCAGAGATGGAATCAGTGCAAAACGAGAGGCCTCAGACCTTGAGACAGGTAAGTTTGTTGCACCCCTTCACAGGTAAAGCCCATCTCCTTTGTGGTCAGGTTTTCACAGAGACTGAGGTAACATTTTTTATTTCTCTCACTCTCAGTGTAGGTTCTCAGTTATCTGGTGAACCTGTGTGGTTCTGGACACCCAGATTTCCTGTTGAAATGTAGTTAGCAGTTATGCAATACTCTGAAAACCTTATCAGAGACATTGGTTTAAGATCAGAAACCAAGCACTGAATGTGGTATGAATCACTGCAAGGCTGTGCCTACTTATGCTTCTGTGTTGACCTATAACTCTGCTGGCCTCTGTACACATCCCAGTACAGACAGTACAGCAAAACTTTTTGAGAAATAGTTTCTCAGCTCCCCCTGTATGGTCTATCCTGCTCCTGAACTGGGAGAAGAGCTACTGATGAATTGAGGCCCTTGAACTCTCCAAGATTCCTCAAAAACATCTGTGGCATCAACCCAAAGTGCTGATGTTTTTATACTCCTTTTGTTGTTTCTCCAGTGCATATTCAGAGGTTAAATCAGTCCTGAGAAGCAGCAAGGAGGTCCTGGTGGCTGATTGATGCTTCCTAGGTGAGGTCAGGGATGCCATCTAATAGTGGCCAAAGATTTGTTACAATGCAGGTGGACACCACCATGGTTCCAAAATCACTAAGTCTTCATTAATGAAGCATAATACAAAACTGCCTGAGTTAGAAAAGGACAATTTTAAAAGAGCCCTGTTTGTACCTACTGACTGGGAATAACTCTTTAAAATGAAAAAACATCTTTAACTAAAGATACAGGCATTACATTAAGTAGACATGACACTGTGAACACTGAACCATATTTCTAATTATATGCTTAAATTTTTAAATATCCAGTGTTACAAGCACTGCTATTATAGAACTCTTTATATTACTTATTAGATTACTACTGTTACAGAACTGTTGAAGAGTGATGGGGTCTGGTGTTTGCCTTCAAGTAAACAATACCAAAGAAATTTAAGTTAAACACTATCTTGTTCTCCTTTATTTTATGCACTCTAGGTTATGCTGTCTCTTCTCTTTGCTGGGAAAACTTGGCCAGAGAGAAAGTGTATTTCAGTGTATTTGTAAACTGGCCTGAAGACAGAAAGCCAAGACATGACTTTCTGAGCTATTTTTTTATACATATCTTTACTCACCTGCATTTGTGTTTGATCCTTGTAGTAGTACTGTCAGGGTCTCCATAACCAATAAAGCCAAGTGCTTTTGGTCCTCAAATGAACTGTTTCTTGAATCCACTACAAAAAAATTTCAAAAGCTAAAGTCACAGAAAATATCTCTCTTTTCAGAGATGCTTCTTGATACTTTCCACCAACACTTTTATTTTCCTCGCTTCCCCAGAGAGCATGCAGCCCCACCATTTTCCAAAGCAAGTTGAGATTTAGTCTACACATGCATTCCTGGGAAAGCTTAATCATGAATCATATTAAAAGTTAATTTTATAAAGACAAGAATTTGAACAGAAGTTTTAGAGCACTGCAAGCTCCACTGTGAGTGCCTGACATGGTAGCTATTGTTTCTTCAAGCCACAAAACTACACCAGCTGAAGATTAACTGCATCTGTTCTTGTTCAGTCTTCAGTACTTGAAAAGAGAAATTCCACACAAAAGCCAGAAAACTGCACTCAGATAATTACAGCAAATGTGCTGATTGCTCAACAGGCATAACAGACCAACACTGCAAGTGACATAGTACACACAGAGTAACACTCCAGGAAAAACAGTGGGGTTTTGGTTATTTTAAATTACTCCAATAAAAAGTAAACCCCAACACAAGGACACATGCACCCAGATAGCACCCTGATTAGATGACAGTTTTGTCCATTTATTTACAGGAACATAATGTGTTTTTCAATGGAGTTGAGGGGAACAAAGCTTTCTAACCAACCTACAGCTATCACTCAGTAATGAAGCTTCATACAATTAAACTCAAGTGAAACATCCAGCAGTTGTTGTTAAAAATTAAGTGGCACTGATGCACACAAGCTCAATTGCAGTTTGAATGAAGAATGTAAAAAAAATTGTTTGTGTGTGCATGTATGCTCCTACGGCACGTGGCAGAGCCTGCTTTGCAGGCCTAGCAGCTGTGCAGCTTATCTGGGATGCTCCAGTCTACAGATAACTGATCTTAATTTACTTTTGTTAGTGCTTAGAAAAATGTAGACCCAGCTTATAAAAGTCTCCTATTAAGAGTTCAGATATGCACTCTATAGTATTTTTTCAAAGCTGGGGCTAAACACGAAGGTACAAAGTACTTTTTGTTAGGAAGAACACTGATGCTATGTATTGCTCCTTTGCTTTTTTCATATTAAGTAGCAAATATTGAACCAGTACATCAAAAAAAACATTTAAAAAGGAAAATACGAGCTCCATCTACTTTGCATTCGTACAGCATCATTCATTAAAGTAAGCCTCAAGCTTCTCTTATGAAACTGAGAGAAGGAATTTCAATGAGCTTTCAAGATGGCACAGCAGTCCTCAGCAGAATTCAGCCCTTGAGGTACGTGTTCAGACTCTTTCGTTTTTCTTAAATGCTGGACTCCATTATTTCCAGCCAAAAAAGACAAGTATTAGAAAAATGGAAAAGGACACACTACCTTGATCATTCAGTGCCTGAGTGGGATCTTTCAAAAGGGCTGCATATTTATGAAGAAGATTTACCATCACCTCCAGAAGACCCACTTCCCTGAAGACATCCTTAAAGATGTAGTCATGACGGGTGAACTTCAGGAGTGTCTTCGTGGCAATGATGCTACACTGAAAAGAAGTGCTGGATTTTAAAAGGATGCTCACACTGATCAGTTCTTTACAGGGTATGTAATTCAAGCTGAAGACAACCAATTCCAGCATCTCGAAGTATTTGGTCTGCACTTCTGGAAGTTTAGGAATTTTCTCTGCAAACTGAGACAATGTGTGCTGCGATTCCAAAATGAAGTAGTTGGCATTGTCCGCCATATAAATATTCGTGATGGCATCAAGGATGATTTGTGCTAGATAGTTGGTTTTTGCTCTCAAAAATGCATTCTGGAGGACAGAAAAGGCTTGAATATTCCTCACACTATGACCTAAATAAGGAAACAAAGTGGGATGGGAGGAAAAAAGGAAAGAGAAAGTTCTTAATCATCATAAACAATGAATACTTTTAATAATGATCCATACATTTTAATAAGTAGGAATAAAATAACAGTGTATGATGTCACTTTTAATAAAAAAAAATATCACTAAAACTAACTTCAAAAAAGCCTCTGTACAACCACTTACATTGCAAATTCCACAACTTTCTTTAGGATGGCATCTTCATCTTTGACAATTAGAGTTTATGTAAGCAACTAAAGATGCTGATCAAAGATAATTTCTTTAAAATAGATAAGTACACTGATTTAGTGTTAAAATGTATGTGTGATACAGTTCTAGAGACAAAACAAAGCCTGCCCATCATGTACCCAGGCCATAGGAGAACTCACTATATCAACAGTGATATGTTCTGTATTCCGTAATGCAGAATGCAATCCCTGCAGATGGGAATAAAAAAAGCTTTGGCAGAGTCCAAAACCATTAACAATTAAGGAATTAAAACACAGGGAAAGAGTTGTAAAGCACAAAGTAGCTCTAATACTAGCACACAAACATCTCACATCTTTGAAGCTCAGTCACATTTCTTCTTGTAAATACCTTCAAGTTGATTAAAATCTCATTAATTCCACTAAAGAATGCATCATTTATGAGCGCTCCCCAAATTTTTCTATGGGCAGATATTATTCTTTTTCTACTCAAAAGATGCCTTAAATTCAACTTTTTAAACTTCTGTAGGAACAGTACAAGACACGGTGGACAGATCCCATGATACAAAAAACAGTAAAAAAAACTAAAATGAACAATCAAGAGTGAGAACTTTAAAGACATTCTAAACAAAGCATTTAGGATGTTTAAGAATAAGAGCTTATTTTATTTTTTTCAAATAAAAGTATATGGAAACTGTTAACCTGATATGAAAACCCTTTCATAAACAAAAAATTCTTATTTATTACATATTCTCTATGGACACTACTCCATTTTTGTAAACTAAGCTGTCCAGTTGAACAGTAAATTCAATTATCTTCATGCCTAGCCTCCCCACCTTCCATGTCTGTATTTCTCCAGAAGGCAATAGAAAACTCCCTTGTAAATGAACATGGAACAATTTCACATCTGCAAGAATATTAGTTACATTATGAGTCACACTAAGTTGTTTCTGAATGGACTTCTTTACATGCTTTCTTTATTATGAAAAATGTTCAGATGAGGGGATTCAGAGCTTATTAAATGTGACAGGAACATAGTAGTGTCAGATATAACTATTTATATCCTAGGTTAGCATCAACAGTTGTTCCAGGCAATCAAGCAGATTAATAAATTATTTTTGATTATTAGGAGGACCCCTGAAGAAACCAAATTCTAACCAGCTCTTCAGAGTTCAAAAATGAAAAGGATTTAAATAGGAGTAATTGATAAAATGAGTAAATTAAGAAAACACATTCTTCATAAAAAGACGATTTGCCAACATTATGAAAAGCAGGTAAAAGGAACAGAGATGTCCTGACAAATACCACAAAGTTAAAAAACTCTTTTGCAGATTGCAACAGACCATGGTTCTCTCATAATATTGTATCAGAAAAGCTGATTAGCCTAAAAAAAAAATAATATTATTATCAAAACACAGAGAAATTAAACTCTGAGTGTTCACCTCCTTTCTCTATTTAGTGCAAAAGAAAAAACAATTCCTAAGAACAATGAACTCTCTCTATACCAGAGAAAGGAAGTCACCATCCATGGAACCTAGGATGTACATTCATTAGCCTATGAATCTGTTAATGCAATCTTGTAACAAACTTTTCTTGTGCAATGGTATATCCCATAAAATGTTCAACAAACTAGCTCTACTGTCACTATTAAATTCCAAATTCCTTAGTTACATACAAGACTAACCTGAATTTCAACTTTAGGCACAGGATATGAAACAAAAGCTTATTTTTATACAACCCTATCTCCCCCAAGACTTCCTCAACCTTATCTCCAAATCGTAACTGACTGTGGTTTCAAGTGCACCACACATTCTATCATTCTGATCACACTGGTAATGAAATAACAGATTTCAGCTCACAAGTTACATTTGCCTCAGCTGACAAAAGCCAACAGCAAACTGGGATGGGGGAAGGATTAGCACATCATCCTTTCTTATCAGTTCAGTAAGAGCAGCTTAAAAACACCATAAATCAAATCAGTGCATATCTCCAATAAGATAATCTCTTCAAATCTCCATGTAGAAAACTAAGCTTTGCAGTGAAGAGGCTGGACCTGTTCTTAAAGCCAAAACCCCTAAGCTTTCTTCTTGGGGTACCAACAACAAAATAAAATCTTTGAGACCAAAATAATTGAGTATTTGATACACAATCTTAGATAAAGAACCTAGACTCGGCTGCAAAGGGTTTGTGCAATATACAGCTGTTCTTTATCTTGTTGTCTGCATTTAGAACAACAAAAAAGCAAACAGAGAGAGAAAGAAAGCAGACTCACCTTTGCCTGCAGGCTGTGGGACTGCAAATCCAGGTAGCAGGAAAGGTACTCCTGTGGTAACACCAGCTGGCTTTAATTCGTTGACACCGTATGTTGTTAAGGAAGTTATCAAATTCACTAAGTCCTTCAAAGCATCCTTAGATTCAGCTTCTTTTGCTTGTTCTAATCTAAAGAAAATACAATAGGATCAAGTTAGCAGCAGTTGAGTTTATCTGAACTCAAATCACTTTAGTAAGATCTGTTTTATCCTATCAGTTTAGAGACCAGTTAGAGGCAGTTTTACTGCCTTATTCAGTATTTTCCATTATTATGCAGTATTTTCCATGTTCATATGTCATACCATTAGGTCAGTCAACATTGGACTTACAAGAGCAAACAGTTACTTGCCACAGGAATTCACTTCATAAATCTCTCCTTGAACTCAACAGTCTGCTTATATACCAAGGGACACAAAAATTACATTAAAAATCCTCTCACAGACATGAAGATACTGTATAGGAAAGTACATGGCTAGTCTGTAATTAAATAGATCTGTAATTAACTTGCTAGACTACATCTGCCACTTTGAGAGTGAGTATTTTGTGCTAATGAAGTGGTATCTTGGTAAAGGCCTAGCACACAGAAGCTTGGGATGAAGTACCCTCACTAGAACTACCATTGAACACAAGAGAATGGAACTGTTAACATCCCATTCCAACCACTGTGTACTGACAGGAACATACCATCAGACCAAACCCTAAAAAGTAACTCTGAATCACAAAACCATCCTCATTTTCCTGCTACTTCGCCTCAAATAAAACCATGTTTAATTATTTACTAACTCTATAGATCTCAGGAGTAAACTGGGGATCACATTATTCTATCCAGCTCTGTTTTGCTTCTTGCTGGCAGGTGATTGTGGGAGCCCTTTACGAACAGCTCATTCTGCATCCTCTATCTTCCTCTCAGTCAGACTTGGCTGAGGAAGGAACCTCCTTCAAACAAGAACCTCCTGCAAACAGTCACTACAGAAGCACTGAGCTCACCTATTATCATTCTACTAATCCTCCACATGCCCTGCCCTTTCACATCATCCAGGTGAAATTACCAAAGTGCTCCTCTTGCCCTCACAGATCTTCTGCAATTTCTTATTGAGACACCTTCTTCACACATCCTCCTGCTTTTCCAGCTCCAAAGCCTTTCCTCTTTGCAGCTTGAGACACAGTGTCCAGGTTTCACACCTTCACATGACAGTTATCTTCACAAAAGTGCCCCAGAGCTGAACAAGTCTCTGTGGGTAGGTTTGAGCCAAAACAGGGAGAATACATTACTGTGGTCCATCACTGACCAATACATGGGCTTATTCGAGATCACTGTTTTTTGAAAGGAACTATTTTCTCTTAGAAAACCACCTCAGGAAGAAATGAGGATAACACATTCCTATGCTATTCACCTTTACTGATGTCACCTGATGATCCCAGATGTCCTCCTTTCTCAATAAGACATGCAAATCCCTAGTCTTCCTATGCATTTGGCAGGGATCCCCCATTCTTTGATTTAAAGATGAGCAAGCTCAGGAGAGAATTTGTTTAAAGCACATAATCTACAGAGAATCACTTTTGTACTGCAACGTATAACATGACAGCATGTTCCCCTCATATTTCCCCTAAACTCTGGCTGAAAGTTTCTGGAAAATAACTGCAATTGAATTACACAGCGTTAAATTAATGCATTAGTGAATATAACATACTCCAAAACTCCACTTATAGAACAAGAAAAATAACAGTTCCTTAACAGGTGCTTTAGCTTTAGTGGCACTAAAGGTAACTTATGAGTAATTTAAAGTGTGATTAAAAATTTCAAATGGCATGTCTATGTCTGGTATCCATTTAAAACAAACAAAAATCCCCCTCAGAGGTATACAATGTAGTGGAAAATTTAGTTCAAATATTTGGGTGCCAAACTCGGCATACTAACACCAAAAATAGGGAGAAAACATCATTAACGTTTCTCAGTAATAATGTCTTAGGCATCTTTGACCCAAATATACTTTGTAAGGTGTACACTTACAGTTACCCAGTATGTACCCTGGATTTGTAAAATATGTATCTTTTACAACAGCAACAGCTAAGCATTCTTCTTCAGAACTTCATATCCAAACAAAGCAACACAGACTGCCCATAGATTTTACACAAATAAAGCAACACTTTTCTTTCTCAGTCAGAAAATTAAAGATGTTTCTTTCATGGAAAGAAAAAAAGATCATGGATCTTTTTTACACCCAAGATTTTTTGGGGACAGGCATTTTCATTACCATATTTTTTTAATCCATTAGCAGCTTAGAAGTACTTTTAATTCAAGAAAAAAATCCTTCATAGCATGTACCACATTTACATACATGATTTTTCATTATGATAGCATGACAAGACAGTAATGTAATTATAGAATTACTTAGGTTGGAAAAGATCTTCAAAATCATTGAGTCCAGCTGTTAACCCAACACTGCCAAGCCCACCACTAAACCATCTCCTTAGAAAAAAGCAAAAGAAACTCCAACCAAACTGAAAAATCACTAGTTGCAGCCAAAAATTTTATGTTCTGGATCCTCTCTAAACATTTAGTACCAGTTGTTTTTAAGCAACTGCTTTCTTTACAAAGCAAGAAACATTTAGTAATAAACCAATACTAAAGAACAAGAAGTTAAACATCATAAATGGAGAGAAGCACAGAATTCAATGTTTGGTCCTAGTATCATAATTCCATAATGGTCTATAATCACTTATTTGTTTAAACCTGTTCATCTACTTTTCATTAAGAAAACTTTTTTGAAAAAAGCTCAGTGATCTGTCTGCATTTCTTCAAGCACTTTTGCCTACCTGAGAAGGAGGTCACAGAGAAAGTTGTATCCTTGCCATATCCTAAAATCATCCAACAACGTTTGGGATACATCACTGGAGTCTTTGAGAAAACAAGAAAGTCCAGCAAACATCTCAACTATTTCTAGGGGAGAAAGGTCATCAGACTGCTGCATGTTCTGGACACAAGTGGACAAACATTCCTTTTCTGAAAAGAATTGCAGTGGAGAAATTTAGGATTTTACTGATATTAATGACAGCAAGAAGCATAACCAACATACAAAACACAGCAATAAGGTAACTTATTCAAGTATCTCTTGTCACAGAACACTTAATATCACTTGAGGAAGGGAAGGATTCTCAAGTGGCTTTGGATCAGAATCCTAATTGCTTTTTGCCAACCCCTTCCTCTCTTTTACAACCTTTACTCTTATAAGGAAGAAACTGTGTAGATAAATACTAATTTTTACCTAAGAAGTCTGATCAAATAACTCAACAGAATAAAAAGATAAATATGGCAACTGTAAGTAATTCTGAACTGTATTTTTTTTTTTAAACACAGTTATACAAAGCACTGACTTGAAGAGTTACTAAAACCCTACATACAAATCATTTTACGCCATGTCATCTTAGTCCTACTCTGGTTAGCATTTCACTAGCTGGCATCAAAGACAGCTTGTCTTGCCCTCCATAATTCTCACATTTCATCAGTTCATTATGTCAGTAACAAAAGGTTTTCTCAAATCTGTAGTGAGATTTTAAGTTGCACTCTGTTTTAAAGATGTTTCCTTCAATTAATTCCTACTTTAACTTTGCAGCATGCACAACACAAGCACAAATCTTTCTAGCTAGACTGATAACAAAATTTCCCAGAGATTAAATCAGAGCATGAGAGGGTGAAAGGATGTTCCTTTGCATAGGATGAAATATCTTAAATTTTTCCTGAATATAAGATGAGCCTTGTGACATATGTTGTTATCTCTTAAGTCAGGTTCACTTTTTAAATCAAAAAGCAAGAGGCAATGCTGACTGGTTTTCTTTTTAAGACTCCATTACACTTTTTTAAGAGCCTAGAGAGTACCTTTTCACATGCCAATTTCACTCCTCTATGGATGAAGCAATAATGGTAGCAGCTGTAATATGCCAAATGACAGTCAAAACTCCAGTTATTTTTTTTGTTGCACTTAATAACATTTTCACACATATACGTACACCTTCTACACTCATCAAAAGCCCACCAGAAGCCTATCATCTTATAAGGCCTGTCTAAAAACACTCAACTGGTGACTATTCTGTGCTTTTGAGTGATACTGTACATTCACATCTTTTTGACTGGAATTAGAAACACACTGCTAGCACAAGAAAAAACACAGACTGAAATTTTCTGTAAAGTATGTGGGAGCAGGATGATGTATTTAATAAACCCTCAAAATGGTTCTGCGGAGCCTTGTAGCTACTTGCTTCTCAGGGTGTGAGCAACCCAAAATTGTGGGTTTCTTTTTTCCCAGTAGGTGTACACTGCTAAAACGTATAAGGATGTTAGTTGACTCCAACAGTCAGTCCAATTTAAAAACTACAAATGCTTCCTATTTGGCCCAACAGTCTAAAAGCCTTAAACATAATATTAGAAACATATTTTATCAGATTTCTTACCTCAAGTCCTACATACCCAAACCCCCATAAAGTTTTCAATTAATGCAAAAAGAATAATTTGTATGCAAAGCTAATTCTAAGCAGCTAATATCCTCTCCAACACTGCTTTTCATCTGCAAGTTGTTGTGAACCATCTTGGCACCTGCCTCTTTACCAGCTCCTTGCAAAGACAGATGATGAGTAAAGTACTACTTTTATTAGCTACCAATATCTGTAATCAGCTACAGAAATGTCCCTGTACACTACAGTTTCCATGCCAGCAACATCCAGGATCTACTTGTCTTAAAAAAATGGACAGGAGACAAACTGGAATGATTCTGGATGTTTCATTCACTTGGTGGCTTACAGGCCGGATTAAGCCCATGAGATAACTTTAACTTGGCCTTTAGGATCCACAAAATCTTCAATCTGTAATCTGTAAGGCAAGGCAGGGAAGACGAGGGTCTGGCAGAAGAAATGCAGGCTGACGGAAGTGTGAGCAATCCAGTGAGAGAACAGGGAAACGGGCTCCAAACCCATCCAGCATAGGTATGGTTCTCAGCCAAATAAAGAGCCTCCATGGGCCAGGCTCTAAAAAAAAACATCCTTGGGCTGGACCACAGGGGAGGAAGACAGCTGCCTGTTAAGAATTAATTCATCTTCACAGCAAATTTTTTTCAATACAGGCAGTTACTGAAGTCACTGAAAGCCTTTCCTTTTGCTTATCACTAACTCTACACCAAATGAGAGAAAACTATCCTTCCAGGTCAAACTGAAATGAGAATGAGACAGGCTCAGCTAAGATCATCTCTCTCACTACGCAAGGGCTTAGAAATGTTACATGTACGTAAATAAGTACATGTCCAAACTGAAAGTCTAGAAGCTTCCCTATTATTCTCATGCCTATTTCCCAAATAAAAAAATATCAAAGAAGAGCAGAAAAAAAATCCGAATAGATGATACTGAAGAAAGACACATACCATGGATGTATTTCACTACATTGACACTAAGGCCATGACGAGATATGGTCATTAGTACTTCTCCTGCACTCTTCCTCCAAGGCAGGTTATAGGGAGGGCACCATGAGGTTATTGCACTGAATAGAAGCTGAAGATCATCCTTCTGAGCCAGTTCTTCCGCCGGGGACACAAAACTGCACAATTTTACTAGGATCTGAAACAGGAAGTCATTAAACAACTAGCATTAATACCTTTATCATTGCTAATTTTGCATAGACTTAGTAAAAGATGAAACATTCTTCCATTAAGGAAACATATTAAAAAAGGTAATGTGCTGTTTTCCCTTTGTGTATTTCTTAACTTTGAACATAAGACAAGGTTATTCAACACGTGATTATTTCAAGTCCCAGTTCAGTTTAAAATGCTTCCCCAGAAGACTGGAAGCAGAGTTTAAAAACCTTAGGCTGACACAGCATATTTGCATGGATACCATGATATTCCATTCTTGGAGAACCTGCCAGTTGCCTAATTTGCAGGTCTAAATTCTGCACTGGAGGAGAAGCTCTGTAAGGCAAACTGCTGTATCCCTTTCTCATGCAGGAAGAAGGCTATTGATGGGTTCTTGGCAGAGCAGTAACCATAACATCTTGGTCAAATTAAGTTTGTCAGGAAAGGCTACAGCAAAACTGCAGACTTACCTGAATAACTGGCACTTGGATCTGAATTTTGTAATTACTAAAACCAAGATAAAATGCAGCCATACAGGTGAAGCTTATATGCTGCACTCCCATTTCTGCATGTTTTGAGGATGTCTGATCTTTTGTGTCTTGTGCAGGAAAAACTCGGGCTCCGTCTCAGGAAACTAGAGGGAGGCTGTCTGCAACTGGACAGGAAGGTCTAAAACATCACCCATTCCAGTCAGTTCAGTTGAGAGCACTGCTTTATTATCAATGCTTACATATTTTGCTATGTCTATTTCAATCAGTAACAGCCAAAGATAACAAGTACTAGGACAGTTAGATGAAAACAGAGTAGTAGTCTACATGTTGCACCTTTGAAGTATCTGTGCAGAAGAGCTGCATGCGTTTCTGTGCAGGAGGTATTTGTCAAAAAAAAAACTAGTGGAGGAGTGGAAATTTAACCTCAACTGTGCTTGCAGGAAAATGCACCTCTCTCTTAACCATCAGTTTTTTAAGAATCAAGGAAGAGTAGAACTTGGCTCAAGTAAAAAGTTTCTAGACTTTGCTTACATGGAGTATTTGCATTCCTCCTGCAAATTCCCTGATCTACTTTACCTTTCTTACCTGTACAAAGACTTTCTGTAGTAGCGCTCGACGCTCTGCGAGAGGTAGCTCGTTCTGTGCTCCTCCAACTACCTCAGGCACGTGCGGAAGGTCAAAAAACAGATATAGACATTTAACAAGTGTGGAAGGCACTGACATTGTAGTCATGCAGTCCACAGTTTTCTGAGGAAGAAGAAAACACAGCGAAAAATACAAGCTCAGCATATTATATATTCAAAACATCAATAATAATAATGCAGTTGATTGAAACGCTGGGTTTTTTTCTCACACCTTTGGTGAGGTGTTGACACAGCAATACAGATTCACCATCTATTCCTGAGTGCCTACCCAAACAGTAATTTTAAAAATAGGATGATTTATTTACATGACAACAACACCTCATAGCCACAGTTCAAAGAAGTCATTGCACAGGACAAACAAACCCTCTCAGTCTCTGCCAATAGAAGTCAGCAAGTTAATTACAAGACCTTCAGCCAAGCCCTCATCAGCTATCAATTCTTTGTAGCAGGAGAAATGGGAGTGGGAGGAGGACTATTCAATATAAGCTCTCACTTGGCAAGAAGGTGTAAGGAGCTTTAAGAAAGCAAGGTAGAAGAAAATATGAAAGCATCAGTGGGAGGAAAAGACAAACTGGCATGGAGGCTGGTGACATACTAGAACAGAGGTAAGATGATGTGCTAAATTACAAAGGCAGATTAGAGCAGAAATAACAAACCACACAGCTGCCCAGAGACAGATCTCTGATGGAGGGCAGCACCAGAAGCAGAGGCAGAAAGATTCACTACCACCCACTCATCACTGCTGCTGGCCTTGCTTTTTGCAACTGCTGTGGCCCTCCTCTAGTGAGTTGTGCAAAGTTCAAGGCCTATTTAGGTGCTGTATGTGCCATGTTATCTCATGGGGCACTAAGCAGCAGTATGCAAGAGAAGCCTGTGGGCAGCAATAAAAGTTGCATGCATTATTCAAAAGAACATTACAAATTAAAATCTCAAAACTACTTTTTTTTTTCAGGCAACTGAAACCACAAGGAGCTAAAGCAGAAGTCCTGTGGCAGTATACGAGAAAGAGGATCTTAACACAGAAAAGCAGAATATAGTCACATCTTTTAGTGAGTGTTCATGCAGTACATTTTATTATTGTTTTTGTCTCTTCCACCCCCATAATTTATTTTTCACTTTGCTGTTTCAGACTAACCTGTCCTGATGAAGCTAGTAAATTGATTGTGGTGAGCAGCATCCAACCTCTACTTGCTTCTTCACTTTGATTGACCTCCAGGAACTGGACTATGGCACGACTTGCAGCCTCTGTAGGAGGCAGTAAAAAGAAAAAAAGCAGTAAAAATTCAGTCTGCTACTCTGCAGAAGGGAACTTATCCTCTCAGCAGCCTCAAGCACTGAGCATAAATTCACCTTTACAGCACCACTTGAAAAAAAACTAGGCTTGGGCCTATGCTTTCCAGACACACATTCCAGTCTTAAACACACACTTGGCTTTGGCAAGGCTGCAAAAAAAAGTACATTCTTTGGTCATGCATCATCCTTTGACCAGCACACAGATTCCAGTAACCTGCAGCAACTTTTGTTTGAGTAGTTTTGCCTTATCAAATACAATATACTTTTTCCAAAGACATGAAGTCATCATCAATTAGTGGCCTCCATAGAAATAGCTGAAATTTCTGAAAAAAAAGCACTGCACTGAAACAACAGTATGGAGGATAATGGGTATTGTAGGGAAGGAGAGGTGCTGAAAGACAAAAGGAATAAAAACCAGATAAAAAAGTAACATTAAGACTATGATCAGCAATTACCACATCCCCATCCTACATTTTTTGAGAATGAAAACTGTAATAGCTTATGGATAATTCTTATGATCAAGAGCCACTTTGAGCCAAAGACAAATACTCAGCCTAGCAAACAAGTTATCAGCCTCAATAAACAGATCAAGAGAAAAGGCAACCCTATTTCACTGCTGCCTGAATACACACTTATGTAAGAAGTCTATAATGCCAGTTGTGATGTGTGCCCCTTACCTATAGACATCTAAAAACATTTTTCATTAATAACTGTGTATCAATCCTTTCCTGCATTTCTAGCATCAACTAGGAAAGAAAAGGAAGGTGAATAATATCACATAAAAAAGGAATTACAAAGGAATTACTAATGGAGGAATAAATCTGCAACTGAAGAAAAATCTGATTTCAATATTGGCTTGTTTGCTTCATCTGCTGTTAAGATTCCCCAGCACATACCTGGGAAGGAATTTATTTGAAAGGTGGCACATTTCATATGGCAAAGTACTTCTCAAACTTGTAGGATCAACTACATTGAGAAGTTAATTTTCCGAAGCATTGCACTGTAAGCTGAAGTAATAAAAATACAGAAAAAGGACTCTCTAACTACTTGAAATTAGAAAGTGGTACGCTTTATTATGGCTGGGCAGCACTCCATAGTCCTCTCCCAAAGATGTGCATGTCCCCCACTGCCCCTTATTCTCTATTTATTTCCCAAAGTATTACATATGCATAGGATTACACAATACAGCTTTACATATTCATTGCTTGACTCCGCCTGCTCTCGTCCCATATGGTAATGAGCTCCATGCTCTTCTGGGCATGCTCAGTTCTTCTTTTAAAATGGGTCTGAGGTCTTTTTAATAAAACCTTTCTTTTCCTCGGGTTTGAACTTTTCAACTGTGTCCTGTTGGCAGCTCTCCTGGCTCTCTTGGACACAGTTCAGATCCCTTGCTTGCAGGTATGGACACAGTTCTTTTCTCTTACACAATAGTCCATCCTTCTTGTCTCCTTCTACAAATACAACTGAAGACAAGCAGGATGATATATATCCTTGGGCTATTCATTTCATTTTGCAGGCTTTTTCCCATAACAGACTTTTGTACAAACCACTGGCTTTTCCTTAAGGTAAGGACCCTACCACTTCCCTCCATGAGACTGAGATAAAGCTTGAAATCCCAAGGTGAAAGTTAAGGCAATTTATAAAACTCACACAAACAAGGACAAGTAGGAACTTCCCAGCATGCTGACCTGAAACTATCAGCACAAAGCACTGATGAGGTGGTTGGGAATATGAACAGGCCAACTTAGAAAGCACAACAGCCATGACATAGTTGCACTTCCTACACTAAAGGCATTGGCAAAATGCCAGAATTCCTGACAAAAGCCATTTTTCTTCAGTTCTGAGAGCCACGCATGTGTAAAGCCATGCACTGCTGCTACAAGGACAGTGCTCCACCAGCCCAACATGAGGTGTGATTTTGTAGGCCTGTTCTCTTTCAATCCCACCACAGACAGAGCTAGGCGAACTGGGTGTGCACAGCCTCCTTTGGGCACAGTCTCCAAAGCCACCTGTGGAACAAGGGCTCATTCAGTCATCTTTGAAAGTGAGACTCAGAGGTTAAGTCCATGCTTCTGAAAAAGTTGCCATGCTGCTGGCATCCTGGCATAGCAGTTGAACACTATAAATAGCAGTTTTAAAACTGTCACTCTTCATTAAGCACTACCTAAAACACAGACAGCATTTTAAGTGCTGGAAGACGTTCTCTTTTCATCTGCTCTGAGAAAATTTGATAGCACTATCATTTAAAGATTACCTTCTATCATCAGCATTAGACTTAATTTATTCTTTGTACCTTTTCCCTGTTTTTGAAGTGCCCTAGTCATCATTTAATATAACATCCTCTATGTGCCCGACTCTGATAGCCTTAGCCCTTCAACTTCTGCTGCAGAAGAAAGCCAATTCAGGAGCAAGATATGCTAACTAGTAAAACCAGTAAAAAGGCAAAGAGAAAAACCTATAAAATAATATGTAAATATACCTATTGTGACAACTGTGCAAGCATGTACACATGAGTATGACCATGATTGTGTGGTTACATGGTTAACCTGGAATCAGATTTTCCAGCATGGATTCAGTATATATGGGATAGAGGCTTGGCAGAATCAAACAACAAAATTTGTTTCACATGTAAGAGGTGCATTGCATCCTGGACTTCAGAAAATCAACAGGTAGCAATCAGTGGGATTAGATTCATTCAGATGTGTAGCAAAAATCAGTGCTCCAAGCACTGCAAACAGTGTTGCTTCCTATAGCAATAGCACTAAAGGGCAAATTCAGTACAAGAAGCTTTTAATAAGATCATCTAGAACCATAAACAGCATATAATACCATCATCAGACTTCTGGATAGCTTATTCTGGAGGGGAATATTAGTGAAAATATATCTGTGCATCTGCCAAGGATGGGAGGGGAGGTGCAATAAAAGATATGGATGGGTGTGTCAGGGGGTGGTGAAGGTGAAACTGAAGTCAAGGATCCCTTCTCTAACGGAGCTTTCTAGAAGTCTTTGCTACTTCTTTTGGGAAATACCTCAAGACACAGTCAGGTACCTAAAGTTACAGAGTACAAATAATTCCAAATACCTAGATAGCAAGAGAGAAGTATCTGTAACACAACGGTTGTGGGTGGTGAGACAAAAATCCACAACTCGTGCCCCAGTGCTCATCCGACAGAACAGCCTCGTTTATTACCCAGAACTCACTTAAATACCCAGTTCAAATCTCCCGGGCTAGACAGCCACTGGCTGAGATCTTCCTCCCTGCCCAGCTTCCTGGCCAGTGTGCTTTCTTCTCAGCTTGGATGGGGCTGGCCAAGGGTCCTCTGTAATTTATCCAGGGACATGTTCAGCCATGAACTAGCTGAATTGGATTTGTGTTATGGTCAGATTCACTTTGTCCAGTCCAGGCCAGCTGTACTGTGACAATACTGTGACAAAGTATCAACCCAAATAAAAACGTGATGGCACAAAGTCTGCCTTCCATCACCAGGAGCAGAGCTGGGCTGTCATCACACGTGGCAGATATGAAGTGGCTGATGCCTTTGCAGTGGGCAGAATTGGAGAGCTACTCATCCAAAGATAAAACAACTCGACTGCGCCAACTTTTAGCCTCACTAACACAGATGATGAAAGAACAGGCCTTTTTGGATCTCTTGGAAATGCTCTATATTGCACTACACTTGCTTGCATAAGATCTGGTAGAAAGCACCAAAAGTAAGAGACAGAAAGTTGACCAAAAGCAGTAAGATATATGAGTTGTTGATCAGAACTGGCTCCTGATGAATAGTAGCTGACAGGACACTTCTTTTTCCCTTTCAGAGCAATTTCAATAAACACAAACCACAATCACCATGTATAGCAAAGTCCCAGACAGAACAGGAAAAACATGCATATGTAATGAAAAAAACAAGATGTGCAATCCCAGCACGTGAAATCATTTCCAGCAGTCTCTTCTCAGCAGAATAAAAGTTAACATACCCAAAAAAGTCTGAAAGCAGTCCCTAAGTACACTTACTTTATTGACAAAGATCCTCCCTATCAGGAAAACTTTAGTTTCATTAGAGGAAGAGCCTGAAAGGCACCTTAGTAGCAGAAGATTCCTTCAACTATCATCTGTAATTCACCCAAATGCAAGATGTACCTAAATGAATTATACTAACTTCTATGGATTGAGGATAAACAGAAAATTAGTTCTGCTGATTGACAGAGATAAACTGCAAAAAAAACCCCAAAACAATAAAAACAGAGTTTGCAGATTAATGGAACTTTAAGAAGAATAAAGGTAGGCATTGTCAGAGGCCAAATACAAACCACTGATGTGGTTTTCTACAGTGATGAAGAATGTTTATCAACTTGATCTCCCAAAATGATTTGAAGATGAGATAATGATAGTCTTCCAGCAGATCTGCTAGAAAAATGCCTGAGGAGGTTAAAAGCATTTTCAGTGGTGAAACAGTTTGAGTAGATCTGTGAAATTAAAAGGAAAAGAAAGAAACTGCGGGCAGAACCCCTCCCCCCACAAAAAAACCTACAAACTAAAAAATCTAAAAAAACCCCGAAGAAAAAATTCCCTAAAAAATAAAAAGAAGGGTGAAAAAAAACCCCAAACTGAAAACAAACCAACCCACCCCTCATTCCCCCCCAAAAATAAACCTTTAAAAAAGACAAAATCACTACACCATTCAGAGGGTATAAACAACAACTGAAAGTGCTGGAGGTAGGAAAGATTAGCAGAAAAGCCTAGCAGTACATTAAAAATAAATTTAGCACTCAATATTAAAAACTGAAACAAAAGCAAACAGAAAATGCTGTAAATATTAAATGAAAAACTGACTGAAATTAATAGAGAAACAATTTAACTGAACTTATAAGGTGCACAAAACAGTGATGTACACTAACTAGCCAAATAAAATCATAAAAGAAACCAAACTTTTGAAACTGTCTTTGAAAGGAAGCAAAAAAGTTCCAGACCTGGGATGTACCACTTTGCTTTCTCATTATTCAGTTTTCTACCCTTCTTCAGTTTCTCCAGTCCTCACAACCACTTATTCATCTTCTGTCTACAGTATGAGTTTCCAGGTAGCAGGACTGGCCATTGCTTAGGGAATCATTCTCAATCTCCTTGGGATAAACGTTAATGCATTAAATAATAGGCCCTGACTGGATGTCATTTGGTGTGCTCAAGATGCAGACAATGGAAAGGACTGAGTTAGAAACTCATTTTAGTAAAAATGGAATAACTGCTACCAGGTACCAAATCACAGGTTTGCACACCTTTAACTGATGAAAGATGAGAAGCTGTTTAGAGTAAAAGAGAGGTGTTAGTCAGAGCCTTGTGCTAATAACACCAAGGTTGTGGGTTCAGTTCATGTAGGGGCCACTGACTTAAGAGTTGGACTCGATGATCCTTGTGGCACCCTTCCAACTCAGAATACTCTCCAATTCCTTCCCCAGCAACTTTAAAGACGTGCTGTTGGATTATCTGCAAGAACCACCAACTGCATCCAGAGTATGTCTTTAGAAAAATTCATTACATGAAAGTGTTGCTTCCCCTCCAGCCACAGTAGCCATTAGTAGCCACATTGGTTCTACCAAGTTTAAGCTGTCCCTGCCCCTTTTTTCAGAAGTTGTTTTCAACTCTGAGCCAGATGCACTTGCTCCCCAAAGAAAGGTTAATTTCAGAACTGAGACTACACTAGAAACAGATGTTTGAACATGTGTTTTACATAGTACTACCACAACTTTTTGATCAATTCAGACACAAAATCTGACTTATTTGCAAATGGGGCAGCTGAAAATCTCAAGCATATAGAACTATCTCACCCATGACCCCACCATCTTCTAAACAGACTAGTTACTCCATGGCAAGGGAAACTATTCCCTAATCCTCACAGTTACTGCTGTCACCTGAAATTCATCACTGTTGTACAGCAAAGACTGAAACCTGCAAGATAATTTAACTCAGATTTAACTTCTTCATTTTTCTTACTATCCCTACCAAAGAAATAAGGCAGCTGAAATTGTAGCTGAACACACAACTACAATGGCAATGTTCAGAGACCACTTAAGACAGGGTGCTGGCACAGTTACTACTGAATTACAAAACACTGTTCTGAGAAAACTACTATAGTCTGCCAAGAATAACTGAGATATGCCTTCACCATGGCAGGCATTACTCACATAGCTATTAGCATAAATATTGAAAGGCCTGATGAAAATAATTGCCCTGTGTTCCATTATCAGATGGATTAGAAAAAAAAATAAAATAAAAAGCAAAGGAAAAAAAACCCAACAAAACAACAACCAACATACTGAAGGCAAGATTTAACCATACCACATTCCCCACAGTAAAATACTGCCAACACGCTTATAGAAATCAAGTTTTTCCAAAATTTCTTCCCTGTCATTAACTATCAAAAGTTGACTTTCGATCGTATGGAAAGCTTGTCTCTAACACAGGCTTAGCTATTTTGTTGGCTTACATGGAGCACTTCACACCATCAGGAAGTTGCCCTTGTGTATTATGAGACACATTTCCTGCATGTTGTTGTTACTGAATATTTTTACTTTTAAAAAAATGCTAGGAGATACAATTACCTGTCAACAACTATTAAGATCTGTTGTATCTTTTTCTCTGAGACACAAAAAGAATGGAAGTTAAAAAAAAAGAAATATGCAAAAGTCCTCACAATCCACAGACACAGTATGATGTCTCTAACATAAAACATATTCTAAAAAGCCAATAAATTATATTTTTTTAAATCAGCATCACAGGAAGTGTGTATCTAGCTCTAATCATTTTAACACAGAAGTCTAGAAACTGAATTTTAACATCTTGTTAATTGGTTATTTTTGGAGAGGAAACTGCAAGTCACTGGTCCCACCAAGAGTCACAATGCAATTGCAGAACATGGACACATCAGGCTTTTTTGAGGTCTAAAAAGGGTTTACTGAGCAGAGTAACAGCAATCCTGATAACAGAGGAAAAATGACTGCTTTCTGTTTTAACAGAAATATTGGTATTCATTACAATGGAGCTTAGAAGAGCACTAAAGTGTCTTTTTAGTCATTGTGGTCAAGGTTCTAAGTGTGCCAAAAACACAAAAAAACCCCCAAACCACCACCATCAACAAAAATCTACCTCTGACTTGTGAGGTTTTAAGGATAGGATTATCTTGGAGCAACAAGCAGAGCTATGGCTGAAGTAATAAACACACAAAAATGGTTATTCCCAGCAGAATCCAATTGACTAGCAGGCATAACAGATGTTCCCCAGGAAAAAAGGTCAAGCCAACACCTCTGTTCTGCCAGCACGGCTGTTGGACATTTATTTCCCCCTAATACTCAAAGAAAAGACATTTTGCGGCTGTTTACCCATAAAGAACAGGTTTTGTCTATGATATCTGTTTAGCCATCTGGAATGTTTCACTGCTTCACTGTTAGTCACTCTACTTAAAATGGAAATATATTGTAATTGGCACAGTTTGTGACTCCTGACTTCTTGCACAGTAATTTTCACAGCCTTTTCCAGTCCTCATTTACCACCAAATCCAAACTGAGAACACAGCACAGATCTTAAAATTATCTAGTAGGCAAAGACTTGATACTTCTTGGAAGCACTCCTCTTCAGAAAAGGAAGTCTAAGAGGAAAGCTAATGAAACTGCCCTCTTGGTGCATTGTCCTCAGTTATGCAACTGCCTACACAAGATCAGGTTCTGATACACTCAGGGGTCAACAGAACCAAATCTCACCCTGATATTTAATAATCAGAGGAGGAGTCCGCTGTCATTTTTCTAGGACTGGCACTGTTGGTCCCAATGTGGGACTTGGTGTACTTTTAAATCTTATTAGCTTCCTGGCCAGCAGATAATTTAAAATGCATAGTTTTGGAATGTTAACATATCCAAGTGACATAACACACCACCAACAGGCACCTCAGGCAAGATAAAGAAGCAGTTCACATGCATGTTCTCAGCCTCCTTCTCCCAGCAGGACATGCAACTCAGCTCACGCCTCTCTCTCTCGTCTGATGGAATTTTGTGGAACTCAGCTTTCTCCATAACCCAGGGAAGAAACTTCTAACTTCTTTCTCCTCCTCTCAGTCCAAAGGAACAAAAGATAACACATTTTCTTTGCTAAAAATTCAGTTTCTGAGCCTGTACAGTTGCTGTGAATGGCAGCTCATAGTATTCTGACCGATCTGAAAATCATGAGGCACTGATGTAGAAAAGGCCACCCTTGTGCCCCATGCAATACCTGTGGACTTATTCGATGCTCTCCGTCGAATTTCAGTCACCATCAATCGTGACACTTGAGTAGTAAACTGCAGGAGGTCAGAAAATTTCTCTGTCATTGTACTTGGAGGAGCATTTCCAAACACCTAAACCAAGAGAAAAATGGATGCATTAAAATCATTCAGTTTACAAGGATCACTACAAATCACCATGTTCCTCTGTGAAGAATTATTGCTGTGGAGATTACAAGTTTTTCTTTACATGCTGCAGCATTCATCACTGCAGTGGTTTGCACAGTGCATGCTCTAAGATATGTTCAGAGTTGGAATTCAGACCTCATTCAAGGAGGTAAAATCTGATGAATGGAGGGGAAAAGAAAGTTTTAAGTTTTCTTCCAAGACAAAAACCCTGCAGAACCCCAAAAGAATGAGAGTGCACCTAATGGGGTGAAGAACAGGC